>NW_020859758.1:0-1203 GCF_000972845.2 Larimichthys crocea | reverse complement strand
CAGCATTCTCCTGCACATCACCTCTCCATCTGGTTCCAGTCCCCAAGAGGCCGAGGCCATCCGACCCAGCGGACTACAGACCAATAGCCCTCACATCTCATGTGATGAAAGTCCTGGAGAGACTGGTCCTAGCCCAGCTGAGGCCACAGGTGAGGATGTTTCTGGACCCCCCCAGTTTGCCTATCAGCCCCATTTAGGAGTCGATGACGCTGTCATTTACCTGCTACAACGAGCCCATATGCATCTGGATGGTGGGAGAGGCACAGTGAGGATCACATTCTTTGATTTCTCCAGTGCTTTCAACACCATCCAGCCTCTGCTACTGGGTGAGAAGCTGCGGGTGATGGGTGTTGACGACACAGTGATCTCCTGGATTACTGACTACTTGTGACTGTGGTGGAGAGGAGGACGCTGAATAAACTCTTATCCATCATGGACAATGAGCAGCATCCTCTCCACCACACAGTGGACAGACAGCGGAGCAGCTTTTCCCACAGGCTGCTACAGCTCCGCTGTCGTAGGGACAGATACAGGAATTCTTTCCTGCCACATGTCATCACACTGTATAATAACAGCTAGGCCATAATTTACAATTTTCATTTTATAGTCACTTCACATTTCTCCTTACTTTGCACAACACTGCCAATTTGCTGTATATACCTCTGTATAGAGATGTAACGATGCATCGTGACACGATTAAAAATCGGTACAAATGCGTGACGACTCGCATCGGTTGACAGAAAAAAATGAATCGCGATTCTTGGCGAATGCGAGAGAAGTACGATATGTTGTTTTTCGTCTCTTTTTTTTAAAATTAAAAATAGGTTACGTTGTGGCTGCAGCTTCCACTGCCGCGTCTGCCTATCTGTGTCACACACACACACACACACACACACGCACATGCGCAGTAGTGGTAATCGGCGTCAGGCCTGACTGTACCGTAAATGACACCATAACACAGATCCTCCAGGAATTCACGATGTTGCGATTTGCAACTTCAACGCAACTTCAGTGAATCCCCGTGAATTCAGGGCGGTGTTGCAATTTTAACCAATCACTGCAACTTCTGCGCAGTCTGCACGGGGGATTAAACTCGGGTCAGGGAGGGTCACGGTGCGGGAGGATCCCCTCATGGGACCTCTCCCCGGCGCTGGCTGGCCCCCGTCGGGCACATTTCCACCTCGCCGTTTCCCGGGGCCGTGG
>NW_020859757.1:0-3247 GCF_000972845.2 Larimichthys crocea | reverse complement strand
CCTTCTCAGCATCTCCGCAGAATATGATGTCATTCATGAATGCAACATAGTCCTTGTGATATTGCTTGTCCTTCTGAAATCTCCTTTTCAGGCATTGAAGGCGATGGTCTGCACACTTCAAGTTGTTGGGCAGACACGGCTTGTTTTCCTTAAATGGCAATGGCATCTCTCGCTGTCCATTTGCATGCGTCTTCATGCCCTGCTCCATTATCGAAATGAAGCGAAGGTCATCTTGAGAAGAACATGGGGCATCTCCACATTTTTCTTTTCGCTGAAAACTGAAATCTGATTCGAGCACTTTCAGCACATCTGCAGGAGCGATGACTTCCTTCACTTGTGTTCTGCATATGTATTGTACTGCGACTTGACTTGGTTAGGTCACCCTGGTGGTGACTGCGTGGGTTGGGGTTGTTGTTGTGACTTGCCCTCACACGATTCTTGTGGCTGCTGCTTGCCAAAATCGCATCTCCATAATCAACACATGGATTGCCCACAAGCTCAACGATGCTCCAGCCCAGATCGGTCTTAATGCAAATGGTTTCCTCATCTTGCCTGATTACAATTCCTCTTGGCAACATGGCTTGATAACAATTGTACCCTATAAGGAGACCGACATCACAGTCTATTAAAGGAGCTATCTCATCAGCAAGGTGCTCTAGGTGAGTCCATGCTCTTGCTGTCTTGGGAGTAGGAAACGTAGGAAAGTAGTAGGAGAGTAGGAATGTGGCTTAGGCTCGCCGGAATGAACTCTCGTGAATAAGCCACAGGAGGTAGAAGACATTTATTTTCTTCGAGAAATAAACGCCTCCTCTGACCTGTAACCCAATACCTTGTGACTTGGAATTACAGGTTTTTGCCTTGGACGCAAGAAAAGAGTGGAGGGGAGAGCTTCAACTGCACAGGCTGCATCTTTGTATCAAGTGCCTCTGCTCGTTCTCGTAGGATGAACGTGCTGTCGCTCTGACTATCCAAAAGAGCGTACACAAGAACTTCAGCCTCTGGATTGCTTGTTGTTGACAGCCAAACTGGCACTATTGTGGAAGCATACGTGCTATTCCCATTGTGCATGACTTGATTAGATGTAGCTGTGCTTGTTACTTCACTAGTTGTAGACTTTGTTTCATTATGTTTAGGTTCCTTTGAGCTCTCTTTTTCCTTTGTTTGTTTTCCACTCTCCCTTTGTCATAGTCAGCGTTGGGAGCAGCGGGAAATATTCAGTTCACAGTACAGTGCCGGGGGGGGGGGGGGGGCGGGGAGGAGAACGTTCCATCCGGCTTGGTGATGCGGTGCTATCATGTAGACTGGGGGATGCAATCCACCTGGCATGGTATGAAGGCAAAAAAGCGTTCTTTCTCGCAGATGCTGTGGAGTTGATGTGGGCTGAGCTTATTGTGTAAAGCATGCAAAACAGCAACTTCTATTGTCTGGGCCACAAAATAACTTAATTTGCGCGTCCTTGACAGGGTCATTCAGTATCTGGTTTTCTCTGCGGATGCACCTGTGGCTAGGCACCAAGAATTGCAACCAACACTAAAGGGGACTGGAGGGGGGAAAGATTCGGAGCGGGCTAAATTGGACAGGCTTTGCTCTTTCACAATCACCGACATCTTCGAGAGCATTCAGCGAAGTCATCGGGATGGAAGCTACTGGCTTCTACCGCTCGGGAGACAAACGGAAGCAACAAAAGGTTGCTGAAACTAGAGGGAAAGCTTTTGGGATGGCGGTTCTTTGCAAACGACCACACCTTCTCTGTTCGCATCTGCTGGGGGGGGGGCGTTAAGCCAGTCTGGGAAGCAATTGCTGTCTGAGCAGTTTTTGATTTTCACTGCAAGGGGGGGGGTCAGGTGGGTCAAGGAACTGCCCGGAGAAGAAAGATGCTTGATGTGAAGACATTGCTGCTTGACAGCCTCGAGAGAAAGTCTGCGAGACTCCAGGGTCGTAGTGTCGACACTAATCTTTGGGTTCATATCTCGGACACGACGAATTTAACTTTCGCGGAAGGCTTTAGCGACAACAAAGGAGTTACCGGGGATCGTTGCTTCGCAATATATATCCCATGCATGTCCAGCATGCTGAACCATAAGGCGTAAGTCTCAGGTGCCCACTAGGAAGATAAAGTCGTGGGGGTTCAATCAATCACACGTAATTTTGGGCACGCTCGCTGCGACATACTGTGGGCGGAGATAGTAAAAATCTTTAAGTTAGCAGGAATGGTTCTGCCGACCTATTAGGGTTTGGAACGGGACGAATCAGGGGAGGGTCCGAGTCTTTATATCTCATTGTATCGCCAGCTAAAGACTGGTGAGCGTGGCAAATGGCTGGGGGGGCACTGGGAGAGGGCACTTGCATGGTGTGTGGGGGAGGCTGACGCTAGTGTTCTTCAGCTAGCATAGGTGGTGGGGTACTGGGGTTGTCGGGCGTGAAAGTGTGGGACTGGAACTTCGATGGCTTGTGGTGAAGTAGTTAGGGTGGCCAAGAAGGCTGTAAGGGCATGGTTGGGTGTACATTTGGAAGGGTGATGTATCTTTAGGGTGTAAGAGAAGGCCAAAATTGGATAAGAGTTAGGGGTGAGATCATAGAAGAAGACTGATGTCTCTTCAAATACTGAACCTGCAAATAGTCTTGGTGCGTGGGGAGGAAAGAAGAGACTTGGCAATCTTGCTTTGCAGCAGACATAAGAGTTCTTTTTATTGCTATGTTATAAGCGTTACCTAAACGGGGTAAAACTAAGACGGCTTAGGACTCGTAATAATAGCTTGCATGTCCGCTCTCAGGCATTGTTATGACCTATATGCAAGTCTTGTAATGGACGCTAGGCTATGAAAACGAGGCTTGCGTCGCGTGATTCGGCATGCGTCAAGCCTCTGGAGGACTCCGACTTTTCTATCCTGTTCCAGGAGAGGGTGTGGGGTTAGTGCAGAGACAGTCCAATGGGTCATTTAGAGAGGTCCGCAGGAGAGCCAGACGGCTGACTCTGCTTGTGGGGACTTAATGCCAGCTGTGGAAGAGAAAAATCTATGGGATGGACAAGAAAGGCGTAATGAAAGCGTCGACTGGAACCAACGTCCGTGAAAGAGAAAAAAAAAAAGAAAGGGAGGGAGGATTGGGAGCTACTAAAAGGACAACGTTTAAAATCTATCATCGGCAGATGAAAACACTGATGGCACATTGTCACCAACAGCGGGGAAAAGGGGGGGGGAGAACCAGAGCGATGCGTTGTGGTAGTTTGGTAAGAGAAATGCGAGAA
>NW_020859756.1:0-633 GCF_000972845.2 Larimichthys crocea | reverse complement strand
AATATACAGTTGAAACCAGAAGTTTACATACACCGTATAAAAAGACACATGCTTTTTTTTTTTTCTCACTGTCTGACTTGAAATCAGACAATCATTTTTCCTGTTTTAGGTCCGCTAGGATTACCAAAATTATTTCTATTTGCTAAATGTCAGAATAATGATTTTTTTCAGAAGTTTACATACAATTCATTAGTGTTTAGTACCATTGCCTTTCAAACTGTATGACTTGAGTCAAACGACAGAACTGGTGTAACAAGTTTGCTCGCACATGCCTTTTCAGCTCGGCCCATACTTTTTCAATAGGCTTGAGATCAGGGCGTTGTGATGGCCACTGCAAAACATTGACTTTGTTATCCTCAAGCCACTTTGTAAGCAGTTTAGCTTCGGGTCATTGTCCATTTGGAAAACCCCTTTGTGCCCAAGCATTAACTTCCTGGCTGATGTCTTTCTATTTGTATTTCCACATACTGTTCTTTCCTCATGATGCCATCTATTTTGTGAAGTGCACCAGTCCCTCCTGCAGCAAAACAACCCCACAACATGATGCTGCCACCCCCGTATTTCACAGTTGGGATGGTGTCCTCAGGCTTACAAGCTTCCCCCTTTTTCCTCCAAACGTAACGATGGTCATTG
>NW_020859755.1:0-1155 GCF_000972845.2 Larimichthys crocea | reverse complement strand
TCACTCACTGCTAGTGGAGATAATTCTGTGTGAAATAGATCATGCAATTATTTACAACCACTGTGGTAATAAACAAATGCGGCTTTATTTGTGGACTCATGGTCCCCATATAATTATCATACTGAAAACTTAGTGGCATTAATAATGTATTTTTAAACATATACTTCATGGGTTACATCATAACAATAGAAAATGCTATGAGTAATTATATATCCAACCAATACCACCTTAAAGATTTATTTATGTATTTATTTTTGGTGGTATGTGGTGCTATGTTTTACTAAAAAAAGAAGAATAACGTCAGGACAGTAAAAGTCATCCATCCATTTTCTGTAATCTCTTATTCTCATCAGTGTCCAGTTGGAGCCTATTCCAGCTGACTGTAGGCAACAGGTGGGGTACACCATGGACAAGTCACCAGCTCATCTCAGGGCAGGACAGTAAAATGTTCTATTTAAACATTATTATGGTTTTGAAAAAGATTGTTCACTCACTTGTCACGACTTAATACAACTAAGCCATCGTTAATCTTATTGGTAACACCTGTCCTTTCCTACCATGACTAGTCAAAATGTGTGCTGTGTGAAAGGTGTGTTGTTTGAGGGCTTTTAAAAAAACCTTTTGAAGTACTGCTTCAGTCCTGTTCATTCCTGTGTTTTTGTTTTGGCCAACAGACCAACTGTTACCTACATCACCATAGGTATGTATTAAAACCTGACAATGGGAAATATTGATTGGTAGAAAAATATTTTTAATATAACATTTTTTCAGAATTTAAACTCTCTAAATTTGTCTGAATCTACCTTAAAGTTATGCAGGCTAAGAAAATAAGCCTTTTAAAGTGGACACTAGGGATGTAACAATGCATCGTGACACGATTAAAAATCGGTACAAATGCGTGACGACTCGCATCAGTTGACAGAAAAAATGAATCGATTCTTGGCGAATGGGAACCCGTACAGCGCGTGCTCTCACTGGTCAAACAGGCTTCCCGGCGCGTTGAGTGAGCGTGGCGTATTTGGTCCGTCCTGCACGCGACCTCAAACCTCACAGGGAGTGTTTCAGAAGCGAGCGCTTAGCCCGCCAGGCTTTGTTTGCTTGCTCAGATTTGGACATTTTCCCGGTGTATGTCTTCTAAACATGCTTCAACATGTG
>NW_020859754.1:0-514 GCF_000972845.2 Larimichthys crocea | reverse complement strand
CTAAATGTAATCATGGATAACACTGAGGAACACAGTTTTTGTTGAGTTAGGTCTGACAGCTGTTTGTAACAAATTTTTTGGTACGGAGTCCAAAACTGATCTCAGTTTTTCTCTATTGTGTAAAGTTTATGAACTATAGGATCAGCGTTTTCTTAAAAAATATGAAACATACTGTACTTAACAGATATGTGCTTGTTTTCACTAAACAAAAGTAACAGTCTGTGCAATGATCTTTTTGCTCTCGCCAAACCATGATGCCAACTTTTCACATGTTCCTTTGGTCCACATCCGTAAACTCTCGACACACTGCTTGCACACTTTGTGAGGGGCCCATGGCGTGTCTTGATCAACGAGTTTGACTTTAAAATATGCAAAATATGCTTGTTTGACAAATGCACTGATGTTTGCTTTCCTCAAGAAGTAGCAGGAGCAAACAAACATGATTCAACTCTTTACCAATTACTACTAAATAAACAAAGGAGGGTTTAAACAGAATAAAGTCTTCCTGATGAAG
>NW_020859753.1:0-6356 GCF_000972845.2 Larimichthys crocea | reverse complement strand
ATGTCGGATAGACCTCCGCCTTTAACAAATTTCCATTAAACGATCCCAGATCTTAACAAATCTTTTAATTCCCTGATCACGTATGTCAATTCTCCATAGCAATACAATGCCAATAGTCCTTCTGTCTCGCCCCTTTTGTTTTTCACCTGGCTCTCCATACGATGTTTTTCCCATGGACCCGCAATTTTTTGCTTTGCTTCAACGACGGCTTACTGGCCACCCTTGTTGTCTACTACTTACTGCAGTGCACAACCTTTTTTGAGGAACCACGTCCCACGTCTCACCGCTTATCGGGCCTCCTGGGGACAGTGTATTCAATCACTCAGACACACGTTGTAATTATTCTCCTTCCACACATGCCTGGGATAATGGAACATTCCCAAAGGGCAAATGAAATAGTGTACCTTTGTGCTACCCAGACAGTTAAAGCATAGATCAGGTGTGTTTCGGAATCATACGATGTTGTGCTACAGGAGTGGATTATAGTCTCATAACGCCCTTTGTACTGACGACGTGTTTGCAAACCCGTGTTCTTGTTGTTTGGACTTGGCTCTGTAAAACACCCCTGCATCCTTCCATTCTTTCACACCCGTCTCGTTCTCCTGTACGCATTCGACACCAGGCCCTCTTTTTTCCCTCTGAGGATTCTTTGTTTGTAGTGCTTTCTTTGGTAGACCACAGGAGATATCCAGGTTCCCAACCACCAGTTCACAGCTAAATCATTTCAATAGAGTGTCAAGGCGGGCAGGCTCAAGTAGTTTTGATTTTTTTATGATGCACTAATCTGTATACTGATTGCAAGTGTGTTAGCATCAATATAAATTTGTTGTTGAGATCAGTAAACTTAAACAGGAACATCTCTATCATCAGAATTCTGATATTTGTTGTACCTTTATTAGCACTTATCTTAAAGCCAAGACTCATTGGTACAGTTTGTGGGAAATGTTTATTCCCACACAATAGAGTGAATCAGGCGGACCAACGCAAGATCCTTTCTCTTCAAGTAGTGTCACTACCTGTATGCAACACACATCAACTGTATGTTGTAACCAAAGGGGTTTGAGGTGAGTTTTTCTTCAAAAATTGAAAGCTTTGCTGAATGACGAATACCAGCTTGAGGGGATTTTTGGAGGTTTGTCACTTCTTCATCATCCTCACCCAGGTGGGAAGTGATGTCAGTTCAACCCACGTAGGCCCCTGTCCTCATTGTGCAGCCAGTAGTATCCTTGGGAAAAAGGGACTCCTAACCCAACTCTATATCATATGGTAAGTACAACAGGGTCATGCTAACCTGGGGCGTTCGATTATTCCAAATAAAATTACAAAAGATCTGCTTCTTTGGCAAAAAAAAGTTGGTAGAGAGGGAGAAGGTGGGATGGGTTTGAAAGGTAAAGAAGTTTAGGAAGAGTGTTTCATTTTCAACATGTTGCTGATCCCACATCATGGATAGTGGTATGGATTCTCACTGTCCTATAGAACCATATCACAGATTCATAAATGGTATCATAATTAGTGGTACCATGTTTTCTATTGTTGTGTACTTTTACTCAAGATAGGTAAAGACTGTCTGATATTTCTTAAGGGAGTGTGTAGTGGGTGGAGTTGATCTTCCTCTGAACTTTTTCAGAACCTAATAGTAGATTTGTTGCATTACATTTTTATTAGCAGAAAAACCCTCCCCACATCAATTTCTATACAATTCCCGTAGGGGCCGGTACTGATTGCTTCTAGTGTTGGTCAGAGACACAACTACCAACATCAACACAAAGGTGCTACTTTTCTTCTCAACTATCAGTTTATGTTAACTCACCGTTTGTTAACGGTTTGTTTGCTTGCACTAGCCCAAGCGGGCTCTTAGGCCAACTACAAACAGAAGAGTGTTCCACGGCACCTTTGTTCTTGTACCTCTGGGATAGAACAACTGTTTGGATACTTGTGATTTTGTCAGTCTATATGAACGCTTGGCAGTCACTAGTACAGAGCTCTTAATCCAGTCAGGAACGTAACCGCTTCTACCAAAACGCTTGAAGAACTTCAAACAAATATTGTGTTTCACCATCTCAAATGCCTATTAAAGCATCAAGAACTATATATTGGCCACTGTAGGTGCCTCTTCGTTAGCAATGTACAATATTTACACCCTACGGATATTGTGGAACCTTGCCTACCCTTAATAAACCACTTTGGTTGTCCTGGCTCCAACACTAGATGGCAAACATATTTCTCTAGTCCGGCGTGCACGCACTTGCTACTTATTTAGTTCACTTCTTCCAAGACTATTGGGCGTATTGATGTCACCTTTTGTTGGCGGTATTTTGTCAGGTTTTACTATTAAGGTTACTGCGTGCCTCTTTTAATGTTGAGGGTGAATCTCCTTTCTCTGTGATTTCTTCACACATATCTAACAAGGGGCTAGTCATACCTTTAACTTTTTTTATAGCTGTCAATTGGAATGCCATCGGGCCTGGTGTTTCCCTCCAGTCATACTATCAATAGACCTCTGAACATTCAACCGGACATGTGGGGGTTTAAGTTCTTTTGAGCATTGGTCGTCTAGTATAGTATGTTCTATTTGGTCTCAGAAAAGTCCAAGTGAGTGAGGAGTTTGCTTTAGTTTCTGTGTAAAGTTGTTTAATAGAATGACTGAAAAATATTTACTATCTTGTAAAGTTAGTAATTGGTTTTTCCTCGTTTCAGACTCATTTCAAAGACTGCCTTCTTTCATCCCTAATGATTTTAATACGCCAAGCTAATCGCTTCCCTGCTTTTTCCCCTTGGTCAATAAAATGTCCTGTTTTAGTTCATAGGACTAGAACTGACTGCCTTATTTGCTGACAATCGTTATACGAGACCCTAGAATGTCCAGTTTTTGTTGTGTCGCAATCGTATTGGTAAAAGTAAATTCTTCTTCCAATTCCTTAATGTCTTTTTCCAGCTCTGTCCTCTTAATTGTTTGTTTTTTCTTTGAAGATACTGCTTGTCTAGCGATCATTTGACCTTTGATAAAGGCATTGAAAGCCTCCCATATAATAGATGCTGACGTTGGTTTAGTTTTTATTGTTAAATAGACGTCAATTATTTTGTCTCAATAATGTCAAAAAAACTCTCGTGTCATGGATCCATCGTGGGCTTAGTCGCACCATCAGGGTCTTTGGTAGCTCCAGCTACATAGTCTAGGAGAGCAGAGTAGCGCGTGATTGAAATGACAACTTTGTTACCCACATTCTTCACGTTTTACATAAGAGATTTAGACAGAAGAAAAAATAATCAATAAGAGGAGTATGAATTATGAGTAAGCCAGGTAACAGGAATATTACGTTTGAGACGGGTTATTGGTATCTCCAAATGTTCACGAGACCCAACTTATTTATGTGGTACTGAATTGATTTCCTGCTTTGAATGTGTGTGACATCCATACCTGAGGATTTGTCAACGAGCTGGATCACAGAGTCAATTGAAGTTCCCCTGCTAGGCAGAAAGACTGCCATATAGTGATGATAAAGTGACAGAAATAAATTGTCATAGATAGGGAGCGTCATAATTCTTGGCCGCATAACCACATAACTAAGTTACAACCTGGCCCAATAAGGACCCGCACAAGCAACAGTATCTGCCTGCCGGGTCTAATAGGGTAACTATGAATTTTGCAATGGAATGAGAAGGAGTTTTGTATACTATTGCGCGCTACCCCTCTCTGACATGCGAAGGAATTGAGGCCTGCTATGACTGCCGTGGCCATCTCCTTTTTAAGGCACCACAGTTCGATGACAGTAAATGCGTTTCCCTGGAGGAAGGCAATCTGTGTTTTTAATTGTTTCAGTCTGGTCATTACTTGTTTTAGCTTCACCAGTTTCTAAGACCCTCTAACATTCCATGACATACTATTAATCCTTAAATTCCTGCTCATGATGCTCCCATTGAAAATTAAACATTACACATGTTGTTAATACAAGAACATATGTATTTTCAATATGTGCCTTCCAAACCAAATACACAAACACACTAACACCAGCCTATCCGAAATCAAGGCAAAACATCACCCCCAGTGCGAACAAAAACGCACATCAACCTCCCGTACCAATGATCAGTGTCCGCCATAAGCTATTCCACCTGATCAGTTAAAAGGAGAGTGGCAACAAGTAGTCAACAATAGAGAATAGTACCACTATGAGAACAATTAAAAACTTTGGATGTAAACTCCGCCAAAATAATACAGCAATTGAAAAAGAAAATCTTTTGTGACCAACAAAAAGAAAAAAATGTTTTCGCACAAGTCCACACATCGGCATGGCTTAGTTTTCTGACTAATATGCCCTACCTGTCAAGCGCATGTTATATTATCTGTTATGTTGTCCATCTAGATTATAACCAGAACATGTTACTTACCCATGTTCCTCGGAGGAACCCTCATCGGGTTTCTCGCGGATTGCAGGGCCGCAGCTTGTCGATGAAACTTGTCAGCCTTTGCCACAGAATTGGAAGTAGTGCCAGGTGTCCTTCGTGCCAAATTCGCCAGTCGCGCAGGGAATATAGGGAGTCATAGTCTCTATTCAAGTGTCTCAGCGCGTAGTGTTTACTCCATCACAAAAGTTTTCGTTGTTTCGGACCTTGTGGTGACAGATCCGGGGAAGCACTACAAATGAATTGTTTCCGAGTTTTAACTCCATTCGCATGCTGCTTTTCAAAACCGTGGTCCTACTGTCATGATAAAGACAGAAATTTCACCAGCACAACGCGTGGCCTCGTCGCAACTCTGTTGTTGGTTTGGTGTTGACGGCGTCGCACCCAGGGCGACTATGCTTGTGCGAGTTAGGCTGATGATCTCGATGCTCAACTATGCCGGGCAGCCATGCCCTCAGAAACCCACGGCCAGTCTCGCTTCTCAAAGCCTTCGGAAATCATTCCAACCATTTAGATTGCAACGTCGGCGCTGGTCTCATCTCCTCCATCTGCATATCTAGCTTTGTGGACTTTCTCGGTGGTGTCATCAGCTTCTGTGAGCGAGGCGATCCTGGGTCCTCCGCCGCACTAATGCGGACTGCTCGGCCTGAGTGAGCCTTTCGGAGAAGTGGGCCGTATAGCTCCCCATTTTATCTATGGTTGGACGAAATCACGTCGTGCAGCGCGTGGAGAATTCGTTTCTGACTTCCACCAGATTTTGGCGCGTTTAATGTCTTTACTGAGTGACTGAATAGCTGACAGGATTTCACTCACGTTTGCTAGCTTCGTCCTGAATTAGCATATTGTCACTCCTTGTTCGTCTTCTGTAAAAGGTCACGTCTTGTTTTTGTAGTTTTATCTGTCCGTTTCTCCCTCGTGTCCTCGACATAATACCAACGTCCACCCACAGAATTGGTTTTTGGTCACACATCGCTCGATATTAACTGTTACAAGTTTACATTTAACTTAAGCATGCGGAGCCCTCTGCCCGAGCGACGGTCGACTGCGCGTCATAACCGGCGCCCCGCATCCACACTTTTTTATGTGTGAAGTTTGACTGGCTCATTTTGAGACAACGGTTTGTCCAGTTTTTGTGAGAACACGTCTGACAAAAACCTCCTTCATTTCTGCGCTCTTCTGGCAGCAGCACGCGTTTCCTCCCTCTCTGGCACTGTGAGTTACTATGGTTACGGCACCATCCTGACGACTTTAGAATGATTCTCAATAAAATCATGAATGTAGAGTTGAGTTAGGTCTAACAGCTGTTTTTAACTAATTTTTGGGTTCGGAATCCAAAAATGGACTCAGTTTTTCTCTGTCACGTCAAGTTTTTGAGCTATAGGAAAAATACTGTACTTAATGGATATGTGCTTGTTTGTTGAATCCTCGTGAATTTCAAAATCTGCATCACTGCTGTCACTGCGTTCTTCAACATCACTCAGATCTTCTAGAGGAGGTAGTTGTTTGAAAACTGGCACTGGAATTTCAGCTGAATGAGGCATTAAGATGGAATAGTTACAAGCTTTGAAAACTACAAAAACAGCATAAAACCAAATAGAACTTACAACGGTATGCCCATGTTACAAGGTATAGAGAAAAGCCAGCACAGATCCTCTTAATTTCTACTATGCTAGCTTTCTGTTTGTAGATATTGATAGTACTGACCTATTGGGAGCTGCACACACCTCTCACCGCACTGTCTCAATGTGACTGCACAAACAAGTTGCCACGTAGCTGTCGATAAGTCCAATCGTAATCAGCTGGCAAGTCTTACTACAGCTAATCAGTGGAATTTTGCTTATCTGGAGGGTAAGCTGTGGAGAAAAAACTTGACGTGCTAGAAAAAAAAAACGGACTGCAATTTTGGAATCAGCACGCCAATTCTAGTTTCAATCTGCATAAAAATCTAACTTAAC
>NW_020859752.1:0-5972 GCF_000972845.2 Larimichthys crocea | reverse complement strand
TTGCGGGGATTCCGCATTTTCTCTCAGGCGCCTGAACTACATTCTAACAGGTGCAGATCAGTCTGGCGCTGAGTAGGTCCTGTGTGCTTGCACCTCAGCCTGCGTGAAGGGAAGAGGGTGGAGGGGCCGACAAGCAGCCGAGCGGCAAGCCATTTTTAGGAGTCTTGGCAACTTAATTGAACTTGGTCTGTCTAAATTGCAGATCAGAGACAGCAGAGCAGCTAGCTCTTAGCATCTAATATAATTAACCATTATCCCTAGATTAAATAACAAGAGCTAATATTAACATGGTATGCCACATGGTAGAGATGTTAATTGCGAGTGCATCAAGCGTTAACAGCTAATGCTAAATGCTAATGCTACAGGCGAATGCTAAACATGCTAATGTTAAAATGCTAATGCTACATGACACAATGCTAACATGTTAATGTTAACTGTAGCCATCAGTCGTTAACATGCTATGCTAACATGCAAATGCTAAAATGCTAATGTTAACGGTTAGCCCATCAGCGCTAACATGGCTAATGTTTAAATGCGAATGCTAACATTTGAGGGGCCTAAGTTAACATGCCAATGCTAACATGCTAACTAACATGCTAATTTAACTGTTAGCCCAGCAGCGCTAACATGCTAAGTTTAACATGCGAATCTAACATGCTAAGGTTAAATCTAATGCTAACATGCTAAGGCGAACTGCTACCCATCAGCGTTACAAGCTAATGGTACATGTTAATGTGTATCATGCCTAAGGTTTATATTTGTTAGCGCAATCACACCGGTAAAAAAAAGTGCGAATGCTAACATGCTAATTTTAACATGCTAAAGCTAACAGGCCAATGCTAACATCGAATGTTAACTGTTTTAGCCCTCAAGCGCGAACATGCTAATGGTAACTGCCAATGTTTAACTGTTAGCACATCAGCGCTAAGCTGCTAATGCTAACATGCTAAAGTTACTGCTATTTCACGCAGCGATAAAATGCCTAATGGTAAATCCAATGGAATGCTAGCCCTCAGTGTTAACATGCTAAGGGAAAGGATGCTAATGCTAACATGCTAATTTAACTGTTTGTCCTATCACAAGGCAAAATCCGCTAACATGCTAGGGTTACCATGCTATATGTTAACTGTTAGCCCATGCCACAGCGCTAACACAGGCTAAATGCGAAAATCGAATACTAAACATGCTAAGATTAACATGCGATGTTAACATCGAATGTTAACTGCTACCCATCAGCGTTAACGATGTTAATGTTAACAAGGCTAAGTGCTAAAGGTTTAATGCTAACATTTAATGCTAAAGTGCCTAATTTAACATGTTAATGCTAAATTAAGGTTAACGGCTAGCCCCATCAGTGTTACAGGCTAATACTAACAGGCTAATGCTAACATGCTAGGCTAACTGCGATACCAGCATTGTTAACATGCTAATGCTAAAAAATGCTAATGCCTAATTGCTATCCCGTAAGCGCTACTGCTCCTGGTCTAAATAACAGGTTAAAATGACTGTTTGAGGTGGTGCTTTTTTGATACAGACCCCCAGCAAAGCCCACTCGGCCACTCTAAGGTTCTTTCTAGGACTAAAATTTGGGCGGAGCAGTGTCCTAACGTTGCCCAAGTCAGGCACACTCAAACTTCTTTAGAAATTTTCTAGTTGAGGTGTGCCTGAAGAGACAACTCTTTATTATCTCGCGGGCTTTTCTTATTCGTCGCCGTTTCTGTTCTTCTCTTCCGTGTTTTTTCGGTTCGCTTACGTCCTCCCAGATTTTTGTCGCACGTACCAAAACGGTATCAAAACGACCGGCTCGGCCGGAATCGCATGGTAATGAACTTTTCTAAGAGTTTCGGCAACACGGTTTTTGGCCCAAAAACCGAAAAAACGAAGCCAAAAAAAATTAATGGTGTGTATGCGAGAAACTCTCCAGACCTAGAGTGACGTGATGTATCGCTAGAGTGGAGAGGGGAGAGACAATCAGTGAAAAATAAACAGGTTTCACTGACATCACTGGGCCTCAAAATGCCCAGCTACAGGGGGGGACATGTTCATCCCCTTAAAATGTAGGAAATTTCGAGGTGATCGCAGGGATGAACACTGTGTGAGCTGCTCTATATAGTTCTTGGCCTCATACAGGCTGATTGATCGACTACTCGCCCCCAACAGCTCTCATGCCTCCAATGTTACAAAAGAGCGAATTTTCTGGAGATACGGCAGAAGTAACGTTTCGCTCTCTGTCTCTGAGGGCACATTTCTTCATTTATCGACACAAAACGAATATGTAAAAACGATAGCAAGGTTCCAATCATCGTGCCTCATTGGTTACAGGGGCCCCGGTTCATCCAATGATGTGAATTCTTTGGCCAAAACCGTCCTTCCTTTGAGGGTTCTCCAGCTTTTCTCTCAGTCCCTAACTGACTTCTAACAGGTGCAGATTCAGCTGCTGCTATTAGGTCCTGGTGCTGTTGGCAACCTCAGCCTGCGTGAAGAGAAGAGGGGGGAGGGGCCCCAGAAGCCGGCGGCAGCCATTTTATTGTAGTTCTGGCACTTAATTTGACTTGCTGTCTAAATGGCAGACAGAGACAGCAGGAGCTACTCGTTAACTCTACGATGAGATTACCATATGCCCACTCAGGAATTAAAAAACATGCTAATATTACACATGGTAATGCCACAGGGTATGTTAATAATGCTGAGTGCTCAGCGTTACACATTGCTAATGCTTAACATCTATGCTAACATGCTAATTTTAACATGCTATGCCTAACATGACCAATGGCTAAATGTTACGATGAAACGTATCCCATCCCGTTTAGACATGTATGCTAACAAGTCCTATCTCAACGTGCTAATGTAACATGCTAGGCAACCATGCTAATGGAACTGCTAGCCCTCAGCGTTAACAGCTAATGTTAACTAGTTAATGTTTATCAGCTAAGTTAATTGTTAGCGCCTCACTGTTAAAATGCAATATAACTGCTAATGGTTAACATGTCAATGATAACATAGTAAATCATAACATGGTAAATGCCAACATGTTAATGTTTAACATGCTAAGCGAATAACATGCCAATTGCCTAACCATGTAATGTTAAATGTAGACCCATCACGCTAACATGCTAATGGTTAACATGGCCAATGTTAAAGTTAGCACATCATCGCTCAACATGTTTAATGCTAACCATGCTAATTTCAACTGCTAGTTGCTCAGCGCTAACATGCTAATGGTAAATGCCAATGTAAATGCTAGCCATCAGGTTAACATGCTAATGTTAACATGCTAATGTTACCATGCCCATGCACTGGTTAGCCCATCCGCTAACATGCTAAGTTAACATGCTAATGTTAACATGCTAAGCTAAAATGCTAATGTTAATATGCTAAGTAACTGGCCAATGCTTACGTGTAGACATCGTGCTACATGGCTAATTGTAACCTCGAATGCCAGAACATGCTAATGTTTAACTGTTAGCCATCAGCGCGAAACATGCTATGGCTAAAATGCGAATGTTAACATGACTAATGTAACATGCAATGCTAACCTAGCTATGCTAATGCTAGTCCAATATTGTTAACATTGTTAATGCTAACCAATGCCAACTGTAGCTAAAAATGCTAATGTCCTTGCTAGCACGGATAAGCGCTAGCTTGCCCTGGGGCTAAATAAACATGTTAAAAATGACTGTTTGAGGTGGTGTTTGGTTGACTACAGAGCCCCCAGCAACACCAACACGTCACTCCAAAATTTCTTTTCTAGTACTGAATTTGTGAGGCATGTCCAGTAATAAATTGTATGGGGACGACGGGGCCAGGAGTCCAGGCACACTCACAATTTGCTATTAGAATATTTTCTAGTATTTTATTATTCGTATCTCAGTTTTTCAGTTTTTTTTCGGTTCGCTCTCGCTCCCAGGAGTTTGTTGTCGCACATTACACAAAACGGTATAAAAACGACCGGTCGGCGGGAATTCGATGGCTATGTATTTGCTAAGAGGTTCGGCAACACGGTTTTGCACAAATCCAGAAAAACTAAGCCAAAAAGATGAATGGTGTGATTGCGAGAACTTCCAGCTGAGCTATAGTGAGTGATGTCAATCGCTAGAGTGGAGAGGGGAGAGTAACGATCAGTTAAAAATACAACGTATTTTGACACCGTGGCCTCAAATGCCCCACTCACAACAAACGATTTCTACATAAGGAAACGTAGCAAATTGGTCTTTCCACTCCATCGGTCGCTGCCAAAGCTGTCAACATATATTTTGGCTCTGTACGCGCGTCAATTGATCGACTATCTCCTACTTCCAACCCGCCCCCGTCATAGGACTCCCATGTTAAAAATGATGGAATTTTTGGAGGAAGGCCAGATTAATTCTATCTTCCTTGCTCCTGAGGGCCACAATTTCTTCTTTAGTTATCGACACAAAAACAACTAATGTAAACGATCAGGGAAGGGCAACGCGATGCCCCCGTTATGTCGGTTAAATGATTGGAACATCGGTTTGGTCAGAAAATCCTCCCGTTCGAGAGGAGTCTCCGCATTTTTCTCAGTCTCTAAGTGACTTCTAACAGGTGCAGTAACTCCTCCTGATTACAGTTTGGTCCTGGTGCTTGGCAACCTCAGGCGGCGTGAAGGACGGAGAGGGGGGAAGGGCCAGCAGAAACCTGAGCGGTCGGCATTTTTAGAGTGTTGGCACTAATTGAAAACCTGTCTGTGTAAAATGGTCAGACCGAGACAGCAGAGCGTTAGCCGCAAGCTGCTAAGAACTGCATTTTCGCACAAATTATGCGACCATGCTAAAAATTAGTGCTAATTAACATTGCCACTTAAGAATAACGATCACTGTTAATTGCTAATAGCCTAAGTGAACATGCTCAATGTTAATTGCGACACGTCAGCGCATCAGCTTAACATGCAATGCTAACATGTGTACTGTAATTCTATGCTACATGGTAATGTAACATGCGAATTGGTAACATGTTAATGTTATTTGTAGTGCAACAGCGCTAACATGCTACATGTTAACAATGTCATGTTAATTGCTAATGTATCACACATCAAGCATGCGTAACATGCTGGGGAACATGCTAATGGTAATATGCTAAGCGCTCAGCGCTAATATGCAAGCAATAAAACATGCTAAGCCAACATGTACATGCTAATGCTATCATGCTAAGGATTGACTGCCGCAATCAACGCAAACAGGCCTTATGATAAAGCGATATTGTTAATTGTAATGCAATCCAAGCCGGTAACATGCTAATGTTAACATGTTAATGTTAACATGCTAATGTTAACAATGCTAATTGTAATTGCTATTTCTAACATGCTAATGTTAAAATGCTAATGTTAATTGCTAGCGCATTAGTGCTAACAGGATAATGTTAACATGTAAATGTTAACATGCTAATGTTAACATGCAAATTGTAATTGCTATTGTTAAAATGCTAATGCTAACATGTTAATGGTAATTGCTAGCGCATCAACGCTAACATGATAATGTTAACATGTTAATGCTAATTGGTATTGCTAACATGTTAATGTTAAAATGCTAATGTTAATTGCTATTGTTAACATGATAATGCTAAAATGCTAATGTTAACATGTTAATGCTAACATGCTAATGTTAACATGTATATGTTCATTGCTAGCGCATCAGCGTTACCATGCTAATGATAACATGCTAATCTTGACTGCTAGCGCATTAGCGCTAACATGTTCATGTTAACATGTTAATGCTAACATGCTAATGTTAATTGCTAGCATGTCAGCGTTTCAGTGTTAACATGTTAATGTTAGCATGCTAATGCTTATTGTTAATTGCTAACATGGTGATGCCAACATGGTAATGTTAACATGGTAATGTTAATTGCTAGCGCATCAGTGCTAACATGCTAATGCTGACATGCATGCATGAGTGGTGTGCAAGGCTGGCATACCTGGCGGATATTTTCCATCATCTGAATGAACTGAACACACA
>NW_020859751.1:0-603 GCF_000972845.2 Larimichthys crocea | reverse complement strand
GTCAGACTGAGATAGACCAGGGTACAAGTGAAAACATCCTGTATAGGGAGAGGAATGTAATGAAACCAATCACACAGGAACTTAAAGCTGAGATCTGTGACACAGACATCACTACAGGTGAGGGTCAGAGTGTTAAAAATGCCCGATATCCAAAGAGGGAGAGGAGACCACCTAAGTACTATAATGATTATGAGTGCAAGATAAAATGTGATGATGATGATGATGATGATGATGGTCAAGAGTTAACTAATATTGACTACTGTTATCGGGTTATGTCAGATGCACCTCGAACTCTGAAAGAGGCCATGAGCTCATCAAAATCAGATTTGTGGGTTAATGCTATGAAAGAGGAAATGGATTCTCTGAAAGAAAATGATACATTTACCCTAACCACTTTGCCAGAAGGTAAACATGCAGTGGGGGGAAGATGGGTTTATAGAGTAAAAGAAAATTCGGATGAGACAAAAACATACAAAGCCAGGTATGTGGCAAAGGGTTATAGTCAAGTTGCAGGGGTTGATTATAACGAAACTTTTTCTCCCACTGCTAGTATGACATCTGTGCGCAGTCTGATGCAACTTGCAGTGCAGCATGGCTTAGAAC
>NW_020859750.1:0-575 GCF_000972845.2 Larimichthys crocea | reverse complement strand
CATGCATGTCAGTTCTTTATTTAATGTATTCACAATTTTGCTCATGTATAGTCAGATGTAGTGGCACGTTACCGTTTGATTAAATACACAATTTTGAAGACTGAAAATGCAATTTAATATCTACTGTGGATGTTTAGAACTTGAACTGGTAAACATAGAAAATTAATTTGAACAGTTAGTCATGGTGATGCATATCATACTGGATGTTTTAAAATTTAGATTTATGTGCTTAAGTTTCATACTGCATGTTAAGTCTAGTGGTAAGCAGTGAAACTGATCTATAGCATTTCTTCAAGGTATTTCAAAGTGGAAAAACTTCCACACGTGGATTCAAACTCTTGCAGGAAGCAACATAGAAGGCAAGGCAAGGCAAGTTTATTTGTATAGCACAATTCGTACACAAGGCAATTCATAGTGCTTTACAGAGGCAAGGAATAACATTTGACATTAAGACAAGCAATAGCAATAGAAATAAAAAAATAAAAAAAAGAAGAAAATTTAATTAAAAATATCAGAATGTCATTTGAAATCATTAAAATAGCAAATTTGCAAACAATTTAAAACATTAAACGAAT
>NW_020859749.1:4365-10814 GCF_000972845.2 Larimichthys crocea | reverse complement strand
ATTATGTATATTTTATTCAACAAGAAAAAACAAATCAAATGCGTTTTATCGTATTCATAAAAGGTCATTGCAGTAAATTTGTGGCAGTGTGCAACAATTCTTATATAATAGCAATGATCAGACAATACAAAGTTGAATTGGGCACCCGACATTTAGGAAATGTATCTCCTTCTGATTCATTGTTTTCTGATGTTGAACAGTTTGGTTAGAAAAATCAGAGCACTAGATAATATCAATCATGCAAGTAAAGTTGCTGTTGTAGTAGTAAGATTAGCAATGTGAGCACATCATGAGAAAAACATTGAGAAAAAAAGGTGGTCGAATCAGAAAAAACATCAAGGTGTTCACCGTACATCACAAATAATCTGCATTTTGTTACTGAAATATGTGAATCTTCTGTAGAAAATCAAATGGTTGTTCTACTCATGTGTGATGGAACAGTGCGGAAGAGTGTGGCTAAGGGAAGGAGAAAAAAAGATGAGAGATGGATCAGAGGGGGCAGAGTTTTTACCCAAAGTATCCATCTTAAGAGATGGACTAAAGTATGGGTAGAAGTTTCTCAGTTGAAGCAGCAGCCAGTAAAGGAGTAGATAGAGCTGGAGCATCAGCGTCATAAAAGGAGACCAGACCCTCCTCATAAGCCACAAACACCCCCACCTTAAGGCTGAGACTTCAGAGAGAGATGGATGGAGGGTCAAGCAGCAGCTTGGTACTCATTTTCTTCGCTCACAATATCGTCAGTAACCAGTCTGAGGATTCAGCGTGTTCCTCCCTTCCTGTTGATCGACTCTCTGGCCACTCCTAAATCCCAGCCAGTCCTTCCCTTTAACCAGAACCTCATAGAAATCTTCCTGAAGAGAAACCTGCTTTGGGCTAGACATTAACACAAGTATCAAATCTCTCTGGAGGGGTCTGGGAGCTTCTTTCTTTCATCACGATATACACTTGTTTCCCATCATCAGACAGGATGAGCCGAGGGATTTGGCTTATCAGGATCGAGTGTCACATCCACTGCAAACAGCTGGACCGCTCAGCTTCATCTGTTTTACTGAGCGTCTCCTCCAGCTGATGCAGCAGCTCCACCACAGTTTCCCTGTCCCCTCAGAATGAAGGTGGACAGACGGAAATGTAGGGCTGGGCCTAGTTCAGGGCTGGCTCATGTTGTAGAGGCAGCAAGTCAGACGAAAGCATTGAGGGTTATGTGAGTGGTCTTCGCAGTACTAGTGAGAGCCTGTGCTACCTCAGTGTTCTCTCTTCAGCTCAGAGAGTTCCGTTCCAGCTCTTTGATGAAGCTTCGCCCTGTTCCATCTGATCTTTCTCTGCGTCTCTTTATGTGTCGATGAGCGCGGCTGACGTCGCTCAACAGACTCCTTCAGAGCGGTGAAGAACGAACACCATCTGCTATCTCCTGTCGGCAGCTGTCCTTACTGAGCCTTCACTGAGCGTTTCATCTCCTCAATCTTCAGTCGTCTCTTCTGGATCATCTGCTGAATTTCAGCCTCTGTCCCCTTTCTCCAGCTCATCCTTCTTCCCTCATATTCTTCTTTTCAGAGGAAGCAACATCAGGTGTCTGTTGGTCTGAAGTAGTGCAGAGCATGCAGACACACATCTGGTCAGTTAAGAAAAGCTCCAGCAGTTTATCGTGCTTTGTACACATCCTGCCCTCCAGGGTTCTCCACAGGTGTCAGCTGATGGTTGCTTCAGACCTGACATTGTCAGATGAAGCTCCAGGTTGAGTCTCACAGTAGGAGACCAGACACACCAGGACAGGACTTCAGGGCCTTCAGTTGGTTCCAGTGCCGACGTCACAGGAACTCTCTGGTTTGGAAACGTGTTGCCTCTGGAGCTGCTGCTGCTGGCTTTCTGTTGACTGACTGTGGAACTGAGCACCATCTAGAGATGAAAGTATTGACCTGCAGCTCAGGGTTTTGTGGAGAAAACCTTTTTACAGTTGGGACAACAACACGGGAAATAATATTCCAGTGTTTCAGTGATGCAGTTTTACAGAAGTTTGTGTCCACATGGTGGGTGCTGGATCAGTAAACACATCCAGACAGCTGGAGCACAGAAACTGATCTTCAGTCAGCAGACACTGGCAGCAGACAATATCTACACACTTTGAGGACAGAAAGTGTGAAAAGAAACTGTAATTACATGTCTTTGGATTATTTCAGTCAATCAACACAAGGAGTAGTAGAATATAAGTCATCCTGGATTCTGTGTTATATTAACCAAACTGAGTTTTCCAATTATGAGAAAATGTATGGTCAAGGCCAGCATGGACCAAATATGGAAGGTGGACGGGTAGCTGGAAGGTGCCAGCTACCTCCTGGGCAGTGCCGAGGTGCCCATGAGCAAGGCAACGAACCCCCAACTGCTCGCAGGGCGCTCCTCAGGGGGGCTGCCCATCACCCACCATCGCTCGCCACATTGCAGTCTATGAGCCCTTGTATGTGTGTTTCAGGGTTAAAATGCATGTAACATAAACTGAGTGAAAAAAGAATTTTCCCCGTGAGGGATTAAGAAAGTCGCTTTCAGTTCAGATGTACTAAACAGCTCATTCTACAGTCAGTTCCCTGACTATGCTGTGAGGGAGGACGCTTCAGAGGTCAAGTTCATGGTGGGATTCTATAGAACTTCCGTACTGATGGAGCTGAGGGTTTGGAGTTCATACTGGAACCAGGTTGTGAATCAGCTTAAGCTAAAGCGCTGGTGGACTGCATTGGGTCCTAACCTTAACTAGCCGAGTTCAGTCACTGTTTGGTTTTTACATGGAAATGGACATTTGTTGTTTTTCATCAAAAGTGACACATTTCTATGACATGTTCATTTTTACATGGGGGTCCAACATGGTTTTAAAGAAGTTTTTTGCGTGAACTGAATTATGAGCAAATATTTATCAGTGTGGTTTTTGTCTTTGTGTGCAGTGTACGCACCATTGATTGACAGAGATTCTGTCTGTTTGTGCAGAAATCCAGTTAATGTTTCTTTCCAGAGCAACAGAGAGGACTTGTAATAGCAGTTCCTTGAACACAGTAAATATTAGCAGCTGACTGCTCACAAAGACAAGACAGGCAGGAAGTAACAGAAACGGGAGGTGGGACAACATTGAAGTTTGTAAGGCTGTTTATCAAGTTTGACATTGTAGAAGTGTAATACATCAACTTATGACTGTAATGAATAATTCCTGGACTCTGAAAATTCAGACAATCCAAAGGCCGTCTTTCTAGGCTAGTTATCTTTAGCAGGCTGGTTTAATTCGGGCTATGTTATTCTCTGTGACAGTGTGGATGAGCTTCTTCCCATAGATGTATGTGCTGATAACAAACTTAAGAAGCTTTGGAAGTGGCAGTGTAACTCAAAGTGTTTGACAGAGATTCTGCTGTTTTGTTGAGAAGACCCTGGGGAGTCAGTTGAACTTTTCTCACAGACAAACAGAGAGACTTGGTCTCGACTGCAGCTGCTGACACTCTACAAACTTTCACTTTCAATTTGAGGAATGTTACGTTGAAGCCCTCGCTTTCATGTTGCGCCTCCTCTCAAGTGCAGCTCTGTAAGTAGCTTTGTTGGCTCATTAGGAAAACCCTGAACAAAGCGTTGGAACAACAAGAGCTTCAACTTTTTGTTTTTAACTTAGTTTTCATTCAGGTTTCAGCAACTTCTTCACTCACATACATTCATATCCACATGTGTCTGCTGTTTCCCATTTATGATCTGCATAATACAGAGCACAGAAGTACATGGTTTATGTCATGCAGAACTACATGATTAAACAAAAGTAATCCAAGAACATTAAAATAAGTCATAAAAGAATTAAAATAAGTCAAAATAAGTGAGAGAGAGAAGAAAATGAATAACTCATTAAAAATGGACAGAAAGAGGGCTTTAAGGTTGAGGTGAGTCATGCATGAATGTGTCTCTGCAGTAACTTCACATCACTCTCTTGCACTAGTGTAGCCATGGCAGAGCTCCACCTGTGAACAAATCTATCTTTTTGAAGTGTCGAGGCGAAGGTTCTTTGTTCCATCTGGTAAATTTTCCACATTTCTCAATCCTGTGACACATTTAAATGCTGCTGTCAGTAACATTTGTAAAAGATTTCTTCTTCCTCCAACATTAATGTCAACTGGTATTAGTCCTCGTATTTCCAACCTGGAATCTTTGATTAAATTTGACTGAAATGTTCCCAAAATGATTTTAGTTCAGGACATGTACAAAATAAGTGTATAAGTAAGTGAAATAGTGTTTTTTACAAAAGGATTAGTAGTACTCTTCTTTAATGTTTAAAAAGATGCTGAGTATAGATAGATATTCCACGACAAACCTTTTGACGACAGTTTTTCAATTTCTAACCAGGGCATGAAAACATCTTTCGAAAATCAAAACATTGTGGTCCTCAACTGAGCCGCCCAATAATACCATTCTAGATTGGCAACTGTAGCCCTCCTCTATCATAAGGTAAATATAAGAGGGAGAGTCTGAGTCTTGGCTTCCTATTGTTCCAGATGAAATTAGAAAGAAGCTTTCTGGTTTTAGGAAAAAAGGGAGGAGGAAGTGGAATTGACTGAAAAATCTATAAAAATGAGGCAGTATAGTCTTTACTATGCCTATTCTTCCCAGTGTAGAGAGAGGCAGTGTTGTCCATCTAGTGATCTCTTCCAACACCTCTACAGCCATGGGCTCATAATTGGCTGAACTAAGATTACTTATCTTTGGGGTTATTCTGATGCCCGCATATTTAAATCCCTCTATGGCGTTCACAAATGGGTGGGAAGCTACTGTTTTTTTCATTAAAATGAAATTTGTTAAAAATGTTTGGCCTTGAAAACAGGTTTTGATCTTTGGTTTTATTTACTAATACAGTATTGTACTTATTTTTGTTAAATCTGCGAAAGTTTGAACTTTGAGAGACTCCGTGGAACAGTCCTAGACTGGTTCAGGTCCTACTTGGAGGAGCGGAGTTATTTTGTGACCATTGGAAGTAATCAATCAGATCGAGTGGCTATGACATGTGGGGTTCCTCAGGGGTCAGTTCTTGGACCCTTTTTGTTCAGCCTATGCTGCCTTTGGGTCAAAGTCTGCAGAATTCTAATGTCAACTATCATAGTTATGCAGATGACACACAGATATATCTTGCGCTGTCCCCAGATGACTGCAGTCCTATAGAGTCATTGTGTAACTGTCTAGAGCAAGTCAAAAATTGGATGAACCCAAACTAAAAACCTGGCCTGCCATACAACAAGGCAATGCCACAACATTGCATTTTAGCTTCACGTATAGTGCCTATCATAGTATTACTCCCTTGGAAAAAAATTATGGAAAAAATGTCAAAGTGAAAACAGATTTCTACAAAGTAATGTAAATGAAATAAAAAATATAAATAAATAATTGTTTGCATAATTATTCATCCCTTTTTAATTTAATTGTTTAATTCAATAGAGGTCCATCCAGTGTTGGCGGGTGTGGTGTGGGTGTGTCTCAAGTGATTAAAGTGATAAAACACCTGTGTCTGAAGGGTCCAGAGACTGGTTGATCAGATTCCTGGCTACCATTACACCAGAAGACAGAAGAACACTCCAAGCAACTCAGGGAAAGGGTATTGAAAAGTACAATTCAGGGGTGGATACAAAAAAAAAATCCAAGGCATTAAACATCCCCCGGAGTTCAGTGAAATCAATCATCAAGAAATGGAAGGAATAGGGCACATGTGTGAATCTGCCTAGATCAGGCCGCCCTCGTAAACTGAGTGAACGTCCAAGTAGGGACTAGTGAGGGAAGCCACCAAGACCCCTACGACTACTCTGAAGGAGTTACAAGCAGGGATGTAGTGGTAAAAAAGAGGTGGGTAAACAACATTTTGGGATCGGGGGACCACGACGTTGTAAGGGCCAATTCATAGTCGACGCAAGCATGACGCAAGGAGGCTACGATGTGTATTTTATGAAACAACTTTTCTGACACATAGGATTGTGTGTGTATGAGTGTTTGTAAATGTGCATGTGTGTGTACTTGTATGTGTGTGAATGCATGTATGTATGTTTGTGTGTGACAAGGGTTCCCTGAGGTCTCTACTCTGTATCAGTCATAATTCGAGATACACAATACGCATGTTTGAGGTTTATTAAATCTTAATAAAGAGAAAAATAATGTCAGTGTGAAAGAAAGCAAAAAAAAGAACAATATCAAATAATCATTATAGCACTGAACTTAACTTTGTAGCTACCCATAGTCATAATGTCACTCACAACAGTGCCCACAGAGCCTCTTTGTCTGTTGGATATTTTAGTGTGCAGGGACGTGCACGTGGATCTGAAGCTGCCCTGTGTTTCAACAGCCAAGATTTCACATAGTCTTTTGGGTTCCACTTTATCAATGGCGGACCATTCAGGTTAACAAACATCAGTGATGACACAGACTGTATCGACACCCTACACCTAAGCGGAGACACA
>NW_020859749.1:0-4355 GCF_000972845.2 Larimichthys crocea | reverse complement strand
ATTGTGTGTGTATGAGTGTTTGTAAATGTGCATGTGTGTGTACTTGTATGTGTGTGAATGCATGTATGTATGTTTGTGTGTGACAAGGGTTCCCTGAGGTCTCTACTCTGTATCAGTCATAATTCGAGATACACAATACGCATGTTTGAGGTTTATTAAATCTTAATAAAGAGAAAAATAATGTCAGTGTGAAAGAAAGCAAAAAAAAGAACAATATCAAATAATCATTATAGCACTGAACTTAACTTTGTAGCTACCCATAGTCATAATGTCACTCACAACAGTGCCCACAGAGCCTCTTTGTCTGTTGGATATTTTAGTGTGCAGGGACGTGCACGTGGATCTGAAGCTGCCCTGTGTTTCAACAGCCAAGATTTCACATAGTCTTTTGGGTTCCACTTTATCAATGGCGGACCATTCAGGTTAACAAACATCAGTGATGACACAGACTGTATCGACACCCTACACCTAAGCGGAGACACAATAATGTTCATTAAACTGAATCCTCGTTCACATTCAGCATTGCTCACAGGTATCAGGTTGAGAATATTGGTGAGTGGGGACAAGTTTTCAGGTATCTCACTGGAGTTCTCTTTATAATCCCTGAAGCCTTCAAGCGCTTTCCTTGTGTCAAGTCTGAACCGATGTGCAAGTTGCTTTATGCAAGTTTCTCCATACTGCTCTTGTAAGGGCACAGGCCAGTTTTCTGGAATCAGGACATTAAAGTTCTCAAGTAAGTCTGTATATTGAGCAGTGTTCTCAGCTGATACACCAGGGTGTCTGCTTGAGCCAGTGCTGAACAACCTTTCCTCTAGGTTCTCAGTAAGGGACTGAAGAAACACTGCTGAGTCTATCCGTCTCAGCCTAGGACTGGCTGTTAAGGGAATGCCATGAAACTCCTCTCTCTCTGCAGCTGCAAGAGCATCCTTCCTTTTATCCCCTGGAGAGATTATCATTGATGCAATTATTCGAATAGTCCTTTTCATTAGTTTGTCTGCTCTGGTGAGCGTCATTCCTCTCTCTTGTAAGGTCAAGGACAGGTGTGAAATTTCCTCTAATGTGTCATACATTAAACCTAAATCACAGAGGAATTCTTGGGTCTCCATTTTTGTCATCAGGCCCCTGTACATAGCCTTTTCATTCTCATCTCTTGTGCAATCCACAGAAGCAGCACTGAAGTGATGGTGTAAAGCTCTGTAGGAATTCCAGACAGCTTTTACTGTTCTGAAGCTGCTAGCAGCCCACCGAACATCAAGAACCCTCCCAATCTTCTGCACATGGATTTCGAGTTCTTCCGCATGCTGAGCCAGTTCGCGGGTGTTCTTTGGTGATCTATGGTAGACTGTATATACTTTGTCCAAAAAGGATGTGAAATGGTTGACATTGTTGACTTTTTTCACAGTATCACCCACGGCTAACTCAAGTCTGTGATTGAGGCAATGCCATACGATTAATTCTGGATACATCTGTTGCAGACGTGTGGCTACACCAGATTTCCTCCCAAGCATGGCACTGGCACCATCACAAGCAAATGCAACAAAGTTTGTCCTGATAAAATTTTCATTTAGTCCACAAGTTGTTAGACACTGTAGTAAGGTGTTGGTGATATTCTCAGCTGACTGACTTTCTAGCTCGACCAAGTCAAGAAATATTACAGTGGGTACATTATTTACTGTGGATGTTAAATATACCACCAATGCTGACTTCTTACTTAGTGTTGTGGACTCGTCAATTAGTACGCTAAACCTCTTATCTTCCGTTAGTATGTGATTCAATATTTTATTTCTCATTTCTTGCGCTGTGTGGTCGATTATGTTTTTAGCACTGTATCTTGAATGGAGTGTGATGCCCATGTCAAGGCCATTTGCTTGCTGAAGTACCACCAGGTCCTGATAGTCTGTGTAAGGCCTGTTTTTCTTTGCCATATGGTAAGCTGTTCGAAAAAGTGAGGCTGTCTTGTCCACTTCCCCTTCTAGTTGTTTTAGAATGGACACATCGATTGTACTTTTTTTCTTTGACAACTCTTCTGCTGCCTTATGGCTTTTCGACATTGCATGTTTGTAAATTTTGCTTCTCAAGCATGATAGCTGATACTGCCGATTGCCATTGTGGCTGTATGTCACTTTTGTTTGAGACCATTCCATTTGAAGAGACTTCCCTGCTCTTTAAACACTCCAAGGGGACTTGACATGATTACATGTTTCACAGCCAAGATATTCACCACGGACAACAAGCCAAGTAGTGTCTTCTTTAAATTGCTTTATGTTGTTTTTTCAGTCCAGATGTGTGGATGGCATCTTATGCTTTGCTGATACTGTCTCAGTTCCTCTGCCCCATTCGTCTGTCCTCTGCATCTTCTCTGTCAAGTTCTCCTCCCTCACTTTCTCTTCCTTCTGTTCGTCTATTTCTGTTTCTCTGCCATCATTTTTCTCCTCTCTCTGTTCTCCTGCTTTCCCTCAGTTTCCCTATCAAAGTTTTGCTAAAGGCCTATCTGATGCTCCATCTATTTGCCTTCCTCTTTTCTTCCCTTTTCTTCTCTTGTAGTTGAGTGCTGCTTCTCATCCGCTCTTTGCCCTATTTTCCTCCGTCTCACTATCTCCCCTTCTGTCTCTCCTCCTGCTGTTTCTCTGGCCCCGCAACAGTGTCTGTCTCTCCCACCCCTACTGTAAAAATTAAATTAAAACGGCAAGTACACATGTGGACAAGTATCTTGCCCAATATGAATGCTATAGCTTCTTAAAAAAACAAAATAAAAAATAAACACACACCCACAAACCGAGAAGGGCGGGGAGGAGTGACTTGCCACGTTTACTTTAGCTAAGTTCTCTATAGGCCTATTACAGTAGATCCGTGACATGAAGTTAGCATGCTGTCATAATGACTTCGAAATTAACATGAAATGGCAACTATTTGTCTTATAAGCGTTACAAATACTGATTTTAGTTGATATGATAATTACCAAAAACTTTAGACGGCACTAACAACAGCCATTGTCTGCCAGAAAGGTAGGCTAATTTGTTGGCACGAGTTAACAACCTAACGTTAGTTAGTGGCATGGTCCCACAAACCAAAACGATGGGGATTTTATCCAAAAACGTGAAGTTTAGGATTCTTTTTGGACCTCACTGTGTCGAGATTTTTGCTGGTCTCAGCTGGAAGATTGCTGCCTCGAGCTTTGAAAATCGCCTAATATCCATTTCACACCATAACTTCAACACACGTCGTAATCAGTAACATGCAAGTGCTCTGTCTTGTGGATAAAGCACGTAGTTGGTAGCGAAGCTAATGTAAACGCGGTGGTGAAATCTCGCAGTCTGCTGGCTCCCGCAAAGGGCGAATTACTACGCGTAAGGCTCCGCAGTAAAAAACCCACAAGAACTCATGCTGCAGGATCTACTAGTTGTAGGCAATTGAAAAATAACGGGAAAGCGTTATTAATCTGTAGTTTTATAAACAAAGACAGTGCGTGCGTAAACTGTATTAGAGTAGGACGGGTAAACTAATATTGAATTTCGAATAATATTCGAATATGATAAAAATATGGTAATATTCGAACGTAAAAATGAATATTCGAATATTTACTATTTGGCTCAGGGCGCTCGCGCATTGATTCTCCTCCGTTGTGGTCCCATGGTTCGTCCCTTACTTTGGACCTGTAGCTAGCCTATCTGCAGTCACGTGACACAACAAGGAAGCACCCCCATCCCCGTTCCCCCACCTCAAGGAAGAGCAGGCTAACACCAGTGATCCCCGATGAGAGCAGTACAGTTTGCATAAAATTGCACTGAAGTTACATAAATGTAACTTTGAACATGACCGCTTGGATTTAGTTTTGAAGACCGAAAATAAATCAAGCGTTTACTTACCACTGGTCGTTTTTCTTGACATTTGGCAGGTGCAACGCCCTCTGTGGATATAACGGGTACTGTTACATAGCTGTTACAATCCGATTCGCCGCGGGGGGAAAGAATTAATTAATTAATTAATTAATTAAGAATTTCGAATATATTCCGATATTCGGACCATTTTTTTAAGCTAATATTCGAATTCAATTGTCTGGGGAATGTTTACCAGCCCAATGGGTGGGTGGATAACTATGATGAACTGCGCAAACTGTATTTAGGAGGTGCGTAAACTATATTTAAGGTTCGTAAACGCTATTGCAAAAATCGGAGGTGGTAAAGCGTTTACGTGCGTTTACCCACCACTACAATCCCTGGTTACAGCGTTTCAGCTGCTGAGAGGGGAGAGACTGTTCATATTAGCAACTGCTTTGCCCGGTAGGGATGGGCGGTATACCTTTTTTGAAAACCGGTAAAACCGTAATTTTTATTTTGATATATTAATCTTTCATT
>NW_020859748.1:0-1500 GCF_000972845.2 Larimichthys crocea | reverse complement strand
TTTTATTTCAGTATTTATTTTATTCGGTATCATTCTTAACCTCAGTCAAAAAATATTGTTGGTTTAAATTTCTCTGTTGCTCAGACAACACAACAAAAGAAAGCATTACAGTGATTCACATTCACACACTGGGCCCTCAGGCCTTGATTCAAAAACAAATGCCTAACTATGTTAACTGCACTACTACTACTTCAGTCCCCTTTCACATGATATTTAATGAAAAAACAAAAATGAATACTAATTTCCATACAGTGGAGCAGAATTGTCAAAAATGTATTTAATTATGGCAGCAAAGAAAACTCCTGCAGAGGTTTCATGCTGACTGTGACAGGGATAACTTATTAGGTACACACACAGCAATTTAATGTGATCCAATACAACAGTTATACTTTAAATTATGCCTTTACCAAGATAATAATCAGGTTTGATCGACACAGTCAGAGAGGTGTTGATTTACTTGTATGTTTATTACTGAAGTTATAATGGCATTGTATCGAGAGGTGTTTCTAGTATTCTGGCCACTTCATTTACATACATGAGAGGGCCACAATATTAGAAATACCTTTCATTACAATGCACCCCAGTACAACACCACCACCCACCATGGCCTCAATGACAACACAAAGTATCCTTAACTTTCTGACAGTGTCATCAAATGTTTGGTGTATGAGAGTGAAGATTTCTGTTCCAGAGTATGAGAGAAATCAAACTTGATTCGAGAAAATGGCCTTTAAAGATATGCACTGTAATATTGGGCTACATTTTGTAAGATGCAACAGATGAATAGGGTAAAAACTTTGAACTAAAAGATATCATAGTGAAACTTCCTTGGTTGATTCCTTACATGGAGATGATTATTTTTGTATAACAATTCAATGTTATATATTCAGTTTTATGTTCAACCCTGCAAATGAGCCATTACCTAATGCTAAATTTGTTGTGAAGTAAAGGAAACACCTACATGTGTATTTTAAATGTTTCTACTAGTCTGAAAAATAGAAAGAGGACTGTGAATGAACGTAGCCCAAAATCTAAAAATGACCAGTACTTCAAAAAACTGTAAACTAAAATAAGAATTTAATTATTGTTTCAATAGAAACAGGCATCCATTTATAAAACTTCTGGACTTGAAAACAAAATGAAAACATTAAACAGTGTGTCTTCATGTATCCTTATATAAAGTATAAACAGAAGACAGAATATATCAGGTTGACATCACCTTTCTTTGCAGTATTTGGATAATTTTATCCCGTAATGACTTTGTTTGCATTCCATAAATGACTGGATTTAAATTAGCAGGAACTACAAGAAATAAAATATACGCAATCTTCCTTAAATCTGGATCATTTGGGAAACGATGTAATATGATTGTTAAAAACCCCGTCCAGAGCATGATAAGATAAACAACTAGATGGCTCGCACATGTTTGCAGTGCTCTGCTATTCAAATCTTTGTTTTTCTTGATCCAGCAGATGAGAGCTATTTGGATGTAGGTGGCAG
>NW_020859747.1:0-1117 GCF_000972845.2 Larimichthys crocea | reverse complement strand
ATAGCTCCGCTAAAGGGCAGTGTATTGTGTATTTCTTGCCTGTGTTTTTCCTATATCCTGCATCGTGGGTTTATTGTGTGTGAATGAGAAAAGAATCAGCAACCCTGGCCAGATCACCGCGCACGTTGTTTCATGCATCAATTGTGTCACGCCATTATTCAACCTTACTATTCGGCCACTTCACCGAAAGCCGAAATGCACTTTTGGGCCATTTTTGGCCGAAAATTTTCGGTGGCCGAATTTTCGGTGCATCCCTACCTAAAGGTGTTATTTATTTTGTCCGGGTCAGAGGTTATTAGGCCTGATTCATCTGTTATCAGAGTAATTTGATTCGATGCCGTTTTTGCCTTCAGCTGATGAGCCAAGAGACGTCCAGCTTTGTCGCCATGTCCGTACACCAACCCCCGAATGAAGGAGAAGCTGGTCAGCTTTAGAAGTGAGGAGGAGATCAAGTTCTGTTTGGAGTCTTATTCTTTATTTATATAACTCTGGTGTATTTGCGGACGAGAATTTATTATCTAGATCTGCGATGGCTACCTCCAGCTCTTTCTGTTGAGATCAACTTGTTTGCATGAGATGTAAACAAAATAATTTTACCCCGTATGTAAGCTTTGAGAGTGTCCCATAGTATGGACGGGGAGGTTACATAATTTTTATTAGTTTCACAGAAAAAAGTTATCGATTCAGAAACATGCTTACAAAAGTTGGTATTTGCCAGCAAGAGAGGATTCAGCCTCCAATGTCTGAATCCCGTTGTCTGAGACCTAACAAGAAATCAGCTCCTCCTGTGAGGGAGCTAGGTTAGCATGACTTACGTTAGCCGCAGGTGAAATAACTGTTAGGCGAATCGGGCCTCGGGGTCTGTTGATATTTGGCCGCAAAGGTGGTGGCTTCCTCGGGAGATGAAAATCTCTTCTTCGCTCCGCTCTCCAGAGAAATCTGTAAGCAGGACGGGAAGAGAAGCGCTGGCCGAAGAGCGAGGTTGTAGAGCTCGGCCATCACTGCTCGGTACTTAGCTCGTTCCTCGGCGACTTCTGGCGTGTAGTCCTCAAAGATCTGGACTAGTGACCCCTGGTACTGAAGTTTCTCCTTGTCTCTTACGAGCCTCCCGAATAAT
>NW_020859746.1:0-533 GCF_000972845.2 Larimichthys crocea | reverse complement strand
ATGACACCTCAGTGGCATGGAACTCAGATTTCTCCGCCTTCACGAACAGCTGGTTCTCTAGGAGTCTCTGGAGAACACGGCGGACATGCTGCACATGTTCCTGTTCAGACTTTGAAAATATGAGGATGTCATCGATGTATACAAACACAAACACATTGAGAAAATCCCAGAGCACATCATTCACCAAGGCTTGGAATATAGCAGGAGCATTAGTGAGTCCGAAAGGCATGACCAGGTACTCGTAGTGACCCCTTGGGGTGTTGAATGCCGTTTTCCACTCATCCCCCTCCCGGATGCGAACAAGGTGATAGGCATTCCTGAGATCAAGCTTGGTAAACACAGAAGCTCCTTGCAACAATTCAAATGCAGAAGAGATGAGTGGGAGGGGGTACCTGTTTTTAATGGTGACATCATTCAGACCGCGGTAATCAATGCAGGGTCGGAGGGATTTGTCCTTCTTCTCCACAAAGAAAAATCCAGCTCCAGCAGGGGATGAAGAGGGACGGACGATGCCTGCTGCCAGCGAGTTGTTG
>NW_020859745.1:0-1524 GCF_000972845.2 Larimichthys crocea | reverse complement strand
TTTAACAGTATAATCCTTGAAGAGGAAGAGCAGAGATGTTGTTCTGTTTTGGCTTTACAATCTGCACTTCCTCGTTACTAAGGTCTGTGTAAGGCTCCTTTGCTGTCTTCCTTCTCCTGTCTGTGCATAATCTTGACTTTCCTTTCTAATTCACTACTGTAGCTGTTATTAGGAAAAGTTCATCCTCTGCCTTAGTTTGTGATGTGCTTGGTTGTTCATCTACAGTATCATTGCATTGCAAGAGGGCCTTGTATTTAAAAGTTGCAGAAAGACGAAGAGCGCTTTTCCATTGTTTTTTGTTGTTCTGACAGTGTTATCCCGACCTTGGCTAAAATACTCAACAAATCACGAGGAGCGGGAATCTTGGTTTGGCGCTTTGCCCAGCCATACATCATAGCTTTTGCACAATTTTCCAAATTATCAACATGTTGCTGCTTTATCTTAGCCATTTCTAAAGCTCTAGTTTGCAACTTAGCTTCTAGTACAGGCATGTGAGAGGCAGTAACACATTTAGCAGTCAGATCAATCATCTTTCTTAAATCATCCGGTCCAATCTCGCAGCTTTTGTCACGCACTCTCACACCACATCTTTCACGGGCCACAGTCAACCACACTTGCATACACTCATTCATGTATCTGAAGTCCCAGGATGGATTTCCAACACTAGAGTTAACATTCATCTCAGCCATTTGCAGCTTCTCTCTCTCGAATGCTCCCTCATACGGCCACATGCCATTCGTCCATTCACACATAAGAGAAGTAAACGGAAACACGAAATCCCATCCTTTTAGTCTACCGATGAGTCCAGCTGGCACATGCGATGAAAACATTGCTTTGAATTGTGATATCTGGTCAGATGTGTATGTGTGTGTGCCTGCTCCGGCATGCTGCGTATCAATGACAGGTTGACCATCTAACTTCACGTTAGTTCTTTGATCTTCTACAGAAAGATGTTTTGTCTTTGATTTAGCTTTTGCTGAGTCAGTTTGCATGATTTCAGGTTTGTCTACTGCTTTGGACAGATCATTACCCATTTTCGCTTGCGCAGTAGGACATTACACATACAGACAAACAGATTTCAAACCACAATACAGCAGCATCAAAGGTCAGTCTCCACACCCTTCTAACTACAGCAGTGGTGATCTGAGGTGAAAGGATGAAAAATGTACTTCTTTTTCTCTCCCAGTGTATACACATTTAAAATAAACGTTTCCCAAAGGACACAGAGCAGATCACTGATCTTGATTCAAACGAGGGTGTATTTAAACTCCCCTGAAGATGTCTTTTCTATAGTTTAAACTTAAGGTGGGTTTCTCTGTGCCGAGTGCAGCCCGAAACTGCCCCGGAAACAAACAGCCATGTAGTGGCAACGCGGTGGGTCTTAAACCCAATCTGCCCCCCTTCAGATCCACACACTGCACACTGCTCTGTAATCGATTCTTGTTACAGCTCCAATTATTTTTAATGTTGTTTTTTTTACACCATTGTCAGCTTTCTTTATTTCTCACTTTAAATCAATATGCC
>NW_020859744.1:0-3833 GCF_000972845.2 Larimichthys crocea | reverse complement strand
ACATGAGCTAAACAGCATTAACAGACTGAGCTAACATGAGCTAACAGACAGCTAACAGACTGACTAACATGAATAACAGCAGGCTAACAGACTGAGTTAACATGAGTAAACGCGCAAGAAACTGAGCTAACGCAACTAACAGACTGAGATAACATGACTAACACACTAACAGACTGGCTACCATGAGCTAACATAGCTAACACTGAGCTGACGATGAGCTAACAAGCACTAACGACTGAGTTAACAGGAGCTAACGCACTAAAAACTGAGCTAACAGCAGTTACCAGACTGAGCCAACGAGCACTAACAGCAGCTAACAGACGGAGCTAACAGCAGCTAACAGACTGAGCACAGAGCTAACATCAGCTAACAGACTGAGCTGACATGAGGTAACACAGCTAAAGACTGAGCTAACATTAGCTAACAGCAACTAACATACTGAGCAACATGACTAACAGCGACTAATCAGAACTGAGCTGACATAGTCTAACAGCAGCTAACAGACTGAGCTAACATATTTAACAAGCAGCTAAAAGCTGATCTAACATTAGCTAACAGCAGCTAAGAAACTGAGCTAACGCAACTAACAGACTGGCTAACATGGCTAACGCGCTACGAGACTGGCTAACAGGCAAGCTAACAGACTGAGCAACATGACTAACAGCAGCTAACAGACTGAGCTAACATAGCTAACAGCAGCTAATAGACTGGAGCTAACGCAGCTAACAGACTGAGCTAACAGAGCTAAAGCAGCTACAAACAGAGGGCTAAATTAGGTAACAGGCAGTAACAGACTGAGCTAACATGAGCTAACAGCAGCTAACAAACAGAGCTTAGCGTGAGCTAACAGCAAGCTAACAGACTGAGCTAACAGAGTACAGCAGCTAACAGACTGAGCTAACTGAGCTAACAGCAGCTAACACAACAGAGCTAACGTGAGGCTAACAGCAGGCTAAAGACTGAGACTAACATAAGCTAACAGCAGTAACAGACTGAGCTAACTGAGCGAACAGCAAGTAACAAACAGAGCTAACTGAGTAAACACGACAGACCTGAAGCTAACATTAGCTAACAGCAGCTAACAGACTGAGCAACATGAGCTAAAAGCAGCGAACAAAAAGCTACGGAGCTAACAGCAGCTAACAGACGAGCTAACATGAGCGAACGCAGCTAACAGATGAGCTAAAATGAGCTAACAGCAGCTAACGACTGAGCGACAGAGCTAACAGCAAGCTAACCGACTGAGCTAACATGAAGCTTTAACAGCAGCTAACAGACATGGAGCTGACATGAGCTAACAGCACTAACAGACTGAGTTACATGAGCTAACAGCAGCTAAGAACTTAGCTAACAGCAACTAACAGACTGAGCTACAGGAGCTAACAGCAGTCTAACAGACTGAGCGAACAGGGAGCTGAACATCACTACAGACTGACTACATGAGCTAACAGCAGCTCACAGACTGAGTTAACATGAGCTAACAGCAAGCTAAGAAACTGAGTGCTAACAGCGTTAACAGATGGCCACAGAACTAAAGCAGCACTACAGACTGAGCTAACAGCACTAAAAGACTGAGCTAACAGGAGCTAACTCACTAACGACTGGCTGAGAGTTAACAGGCAGCTAACAGCTGAGCTAACTGAGCTAACAGCAACTAACAACTGAGCTAACATGAGCTAACAGCAGCTAACGACTGAGCTGACATGAGCTAACAGCAGCTAACACTGAGCTAACATGAGTTAAAAGACAGCTAACCAGACTGAGCTAACATGAGTAACAGCAGCTAAGAAACTGAGCTAACAGCAACTACAGACTGAGCTACATGAGCTAACAGCAGCTAAGAACTGAGCTAACAGCAGCTAACAACTGAGCTAAACACATGAGCTAACAGGCAGCTAAAAGACGAGCTAACATGAGCTAACAGCAGCTAACAACTGAGCTAACAGGCAGCTAACAGACTGACTAACAGGAGCTAACAGCAGCTAACAAACAAGCTAAATGAGGAACAGCAGCTAACAGACTGAGCATAACATGAGCTACGCAGCTAACAGACTGAGCTAACATGAGCAACGAGCAGCAACAAACAAGCTACGTGAGCAAAAAGCAGCTAACAGACTGACTACAGCAGCTAACAGACGGAGCTAACTGACTCGTCACGGCGCGCTAACGTTAATTTCATGTTTCTGCTTTGTCACGTGACCCTAACGCCTCGTTTGGCGAGGCAGAAAAGCGACCGGGCGCTGATGGCGAGGCAGAGGGAGCGTCCGCAGATCAGCCAGCTGGGTGGGCGTGGCGAGTTCATCGCTCTGCCAAACAATGGCGCTGCCGATCTGATGAGAAACGGGGGTACAACATGGTGGCAAGTGAACGGACAGAGGATGTACGGAGGGCGCCGCCAAGGTGGAGTCAGCTTACAGACTGGTCCAGCAGCGTTCAGCGCAGATTGACCGTTTGGTCGGCGCCCTCGTTGGTGAACTGGATGTTTGCGTGTTGTAGTGTTGGGGAGGGTCCGCCGCCAGCCGCACGGCTTCCGATGTGGTTTGGTGGGGAGAGAAATTCCCAGATACATGTAAGAAGACGAGCTGGTCCGTCTGTTGAGAGAGCCGGTTAGCTGCTGTTAGCTCATCTTAACTCAGTTTGTTTACGAGTCAGTTTATTAGCTTTCTAACTGATCACGATTGTATGTTTATATTTGAGTGGTTTTGACAAAGATATATATTTATATATTTACACATGACGACTGATTTAAATTGTCAGAATGTAAACAAACAAATAAATAAATAATTTATTCAAACTTCAGTTTAAACTGAGCTAACGTCAAATACTTTGACTTCAAGTTTCAGCTGTCTGCTATTTTTTATTAATTAATCTAATTTAGATGAAAGTTAACAGAACACAGCACCTCCTGATGTTCAAACTATTGAAATACGTTAATTAAAGTTTAAACAAACAAACAAGACGAGCTAACAAAGCTAGCACGGAGCTAACACAGAGCTAACGCAGAGCTAACACGGAGCTAACGCAGAGCTAGCACGGAGCTAGCCTCATGCTAACGTTAGCCTCTCACCTGCTCCGTCCGACATTTTGTCTGAACGCTCCGGAAACTTTGACACAACGTTACTGCAACCAACTAACGGCAACTGCCGCTCCGCTGTGACTGACAGCGCGCCGGGGCTCTGTCAGCCAATCAGCAACGTCGATCCGCGGCACCGGAGGCGGAACAACAAGAGGACACGAGCCGCGTGCGGAAGAAAGAAAGGAAAAGAAAAAAATAAAAGAAAATACAAATAAAAGAAAATAAAATAAAATGAAAATTAAAGGAAAGGAAATTGTAAAAACATAAAATATAAAATACAAAAAAAAAAACACTAAGAAAAATAAAAAAATAAATCAGATAATAAACATAACAAAAATAACTAATTAACATAACCATAAAACCGGTTAGCTCCTGTTTAAACATTAATGCTTAAGATTATTAAATCAAATATTACTGTGACATCTGTGGAAAAGTCAAATGTTTCTTCTGCAGAGATGAAATTCATTGAAAGAGAGAGTTTAATTTCTTCAGACGTAAACATGTGCAGAGTTCTAATCTGTCGTGTTTGTCTGTGAGAATGTAACCGTGTTGTTCTGGTGCTTTAACATGGACATGTGTCTTAGTTTGGATAGAGCGGTCACTAGAGAGAGCTGTTGTACTGCGAGAGCAGAGAGTGTATACGGAGGCTCAGAGGGACAAAATGAATGCAGGAACACAGAGTTTCATTTCATTCAATCATTTCATTTCAAAGAGTAACCAGGTAAATAAGAAGTGACAGTCTGTGAGTCTCAGAGAC
>NW_020859743.1:0-1154 GCF_000972845.2 Larimichthys crocea | reverse complement strand
GCTAACGTGATACATTACCCCAGTTAAGCCCTCAAAGCTAGCAAAAATTAGTAAAAAAACAAACTTCTTTGGAAAGCTTCTTCAGCGACCAAAACAAAATTACGCCATAGACTGGACATAAGGAACACACTTCGGGTGTCATTGTCTCCCATTACTCCTAGATGGGACCAATTCGTTGCGGAGAAACAAGCTCACAGCTTCCTCTAATTCAGCGTAATGGTGAGTGGTATTTTTATGCACTTTATATTTGTCTTTTTGCCAGGTCACATCAATTTATTTTGTCGTATTTACCCCCACACCTTAAAGGCCGGTCCGTGAAAATATTGTCTTACATGAAATCGGTCCATGGTGCTGTTTTAGAGAAGCTAATTACACAATTGCAACCTTTATAATGTTATTAGCATAGAGGTTCATTCTCCTACTGGAAAAACCTGCAGTCTCACAGTTATATTTTGCGGTTAGACGATTATACACAACACTTAAAACTAGAGAAACTTAATTTACCAATATATTTAAGAAAATGTGGCATCCCTTCCTGGACTACACTGAATGTAAGCCTTACATATGCAGTATATATTGCTGACTTATAGTCATTGTCACTATTTCTGGACACACCACATCGATGAATTGATGCTATTTATTTAATTCTTAAAGTCTGTGTAAAATAAAAATAAATATCTGTTTTGAGTTTGTCGGATTAAAGAATAAAGTGTTATTAACCACCCAGCCAAATTTGAATGATTAAAAACGGGCTGTATTCTCAGCTCCAGGACTACGGGGACGTGTCCGCTGAACCACTCTGGGCGAGTTGAATTAGTCTCTCTGTGTCATTCACTCTCTGTCCAAACGTACATAAGTCATGTATCTCAGTGAAACGCTCTCGGTCATCACTTTGCAGTTATTGCTCCATTGCGGCGTTTTGATTAAGCAAGGGGGAGAGATCACCGGAAGCACGGCAGTCGGTCACACCCAGGCAAGTGTCTCTCGTAAGTGTGCGCCATTACCGACACATGTAAACTCAGATCTGACTACATATATTCCCTGTCATAGCTACAAGATGAGCGAGGTTCGCTGAAGGCTTTTATACTGATCATTTATTTCTTTAAATCCTTTTCACAGTTTTGTCTGTACAACATAAAAATCTTATTATATAT
>NW_020859742.1:0-849 GCF_000972845.2 Larimichthys crocea | reverse complement strand
ATGTAAGACTTTTTGTTCTTGCCACCAGGCACGGACTGATAATCTGGCATACCGTGCATTTGCCTGGTGGGCCGACGTGCTATTTGGGCCGATAAGTGAAACACCTCCCCCCTTTGGCCTGGTGCCGGTGTGCAGTTTGTTGATGGGTGAAACGCTATCAGTTAAAGATGGAGAGAAAATGTAAAGGTGGCGCAGAAAAACTCTGCAATTAAAAAGAAACTTGCTCTTCGGGCAGATGCTGCGAAGTGTGTTAAAATCACTGATATGTTTGACACAGCAGGGCCTTCATCAGCTCCCGTCGCTGATGACAGTGGTGCCGGTGGCAGTGGCACTCAACATGTTGAACCTGCGGTAAGCTGGACTACTGTCAGAACATGTATGAAATGCAATGTCCTGCAGATATAGCAGTTCTTTATGTAGCCTAGGTGGTAGGGACAATGTAGTCTAAATAACTGATAGAAAATCTCACTTTTAAAAATGATATCATCTTTCTCTTTTCTTCCTCCCTGAAACACATAGGCACACCCAATAGGATGAATACTGCCTTCAGATTTATTACTGTGATTGAGTGGTGCAGTGTATTTTTATAGTGTTAATAAATGACAGGTTTGGAAGTGTTTAAATGTGTCCACTCTCACTCATTCCTGTTAAGTCATTGCATGGCTCAAGGTTTGTTGTTTTAAAGACTTGCACAGTTGCACCGAAAAGACTGAAAAAGTGTGTTATCAAATGTTGTGGGTCGGTCTGGTCCAAAATGCCAGGGCCGATTTTTTGTCCCAGTCCGCCCCTGCTTGCCACTATAGCATGAACTGAGTTGGTAACGTTGGTTCGCCATTGTTGGTCCTTGCC
>NW_020859740.1:0-536 GCF_000972845.2 Larimichthys crocea | reverse complement strand
CGTGTTATTTATATTTATATTTGTGAGTGATGTCAGGTCTGAACTCTCCCGTTAACGTGAACGTGTGTTTTATCATGCTGTTTGAACTGAATTCTCACACTCCTTCAGGTGTGTGTGTTTATTTGAAGAGCAGAAGAAGAAGACGAGCTGTCAGCGTGTTGATCCTCCCGTTAGCCACTAATTAACTCTGCAACTGTCAAGCTAGCCACTAACGAAGGTGACAGCTGAGAGATGCTAACGACTGCAGAGGCTAACGAGGGCTGACAGGCCAGAAGGCGGGAAAACAAAGGACGCCGCCCACATCACATCCAGTTACATCACCAGAGGAGGAGGGGGGGCTGCCGGACCCTCAGTAGGTCCAGGTCCAGATCCAGGTCCAGATCCAGGTCCAGGTCCAGATCCAGGCTCAGGTCCAGGTCCAAGTGAAACAAATCTGACTTGACTAAACTCTGCTGAGGTCATCACTGTCATCCAATCAGAGCAGCTGGATGTCAAAACAGAAAAAAATGAAAGATAAACACACACACACACACACA
>NW_020859739.1:0-2898 GCF_000972845.2 Larimichthys crocea | reverse complement strand
ATTTAGACGTTCGCTACAATCTTTCCATCAGGAAAGCTGCAGAGCCCAGTGCTGTTGGGCTTACTGCTAACAGCACATTCAGTTAGAAGAAGTTAATTAGCAGTTAGGTACATTAGCAAGTGGTTAGGCTAAAGCTATCTGTGCATCAGTAAATCACAGAGAGTTAAAGCTGAGCAGTCAGAGGACATCAGAGGGAAAAACAGCAAATATATTGTGTATAAAATCTGATCCAGTTTGAATAAAGTTCTAAAGTTGCGCTTTTGTACAGTAATCACTGAGGCCTGGACATAGAGAGACTGTGTCAAATAGAAAGCACTCCTTATAAGAGAGAGAGCATTTCATTGGATGTAAAATTAGTACACGCCTCCGAGCGCAGGATGAGTCATCAACAACTTTTTATGGTTTATTAGGAAATGACAAACTAAAATACCATGAGGAATACTGGAAAATACTGAAAACATGACTTTGTGTCAGTGTTGGACAGATACTGGAGGACAGATAAGATAATAGAAAATAAGATAAGATACTTTAATGATTCCACACCCGGAAATTCACTTGTCACAGTAGCTCATATAAGGATGGTTTATAATAAATTATTCACAAGTAAGAAATATGTAGAAAAAGTCATGAAGTCATGCTGGTGTTGAAGAGTCTGACAGCTGTTGGAATGAAAGTGACAAAAAAAAACAAAAACCTAAAGCATCAAATGTGACTTTTGGGGACTTTAATTTAAACCCTGGAGTGGAGACACTGTCAGTCATTTTAATGGAGACAGACAGACTTCCTCATGTTCTCTGTTGATGGCCCCCCTAAATATTGCTTCTGTCCTAAGATAATTTAAGTCGGTAAAATAGTGTCATGCATATGATTGGCATGTTGTCAGAGTACCATCAGGACATGCTGCAAGTGTGGCAGAAAAAATTGCAGCATTTTTGAGGCTGCAGAGGGACACATGATAATAATCAGTAGTCAGTAGTGCTTGTTGCCTATATTAATAGGAAAGTGCAAATCTGTGACATATTATGAAGTCCTGCAGAGTCACACTCAGTCTTTCACACACAGTCCACAATCGTCCTCATTAGGTAAAACTCATTAGAGTTGGTTCGATTTGTAACTAAACTGTCTCTTCCACATTTGGCCTTGTCGGCTTGTTATGTTGCAGAGTGAATGTTTTCCCTCCTTATTCTGCTTTTCATTATTAAGTGTTGAGTGATAGCACAAAGGTACAGTGCCCACCATGGATCTGTGAAAATTGAAACGCACTGACTGACAGGTTTTGCTCAACAACACAGGAAAGTCAATATTATTCCCCAGCGAAGATGCCTTTTTCTCGGGCAGGCCTTTTTAAGAGAGCCAGATACAATTGCCTTGCTTGTAAAAGCAAACAAGTCAGATCAAAGATCCTGTCCATCCATCCAGATCCTGTCCATGCAAGTGAAGCGGTTCATGGGAAATAGCTGTTTGTTTATATTCTGTACCAAACGCTTAATGCTAATGCACAGCACAGGCAATGTATCTTTCTCTGTCTGTCTACAGCCATGATTTATTCAGACACAAATATCCATGCACTGTGAGCACACGGTCGAATGCTTTAAGTCCAAGAGATTGGTTCAAGTTAGCATGGATACATATGTAGCCTATTATCTGATGTGATCAGTGCTGCACAGTAGTTGATGGCCATGACAGAAGCAGGCACTCTGGTAATGCATCAGATTGAAGCTGGACATCCATTAAACAAACTATTGCAGTAATGACTGCTACATGGATTTTGCTGCTGTTAGTCTCATCCGGCCTTTTTTGAGCCGACTTGATCATCCTCCTCTTTAAACCACTCCGCTCACTTCCCCTGGCCAGTTCCCACTGCTGATGATGAGCCGACATGTGCGTCTGATCACTGTTAGCAACCAAATATTTGCCTTCATCTCTCAACCTTCTCACCACCACCACCTCACACACACACACACACACACACACACACACACACACACACACTCTCTCCCGTCTCATCTCCATGAGCGATCTCGAGCTCGTCGGTCGATCGTCCATCCTCCTCCTCCTCCTCCTCCGCCTTCAGATCCCATAATAGCTAATAGCTGGAACATTCTTGTGGTGATTCAGTTTGTTGGAGGCTGTCCACCTCAGCTTTTTAGGTTACATCAAATACAGGGTGTTGTTTCACTACAGCTCCCTGACCAGTTAAACTCACCTCATTATTTGCTCAATCAGTGCATCTGAAATAAAGATAATTAGTCTGATACCTAACCGGATCACCCGGGATATTATTGTTTTAGATTTCTGCATGTCATGTTTGGTTAAAGCGTAGTGGAGATGTTGAGCCCAAAATAAAGGTTTTAGCGTCAGCTGGATGTGTTGGACTGGATTTTGTCAGGTTGCAGGTGGCTGGACTGCAGCCAGTGCCAGATAAAGAACACATTCAGCCATTAATATTTCTTTGCTCCTCTACTATAAACGTAGCTAAACATGGTGTAGAGATAAGCAAACACTCGCACAGCCCTGTCCATCTGTTGTACAGAAGAACCAAACAGGAAGCATGCTGATGTTAGCTCCCGTAAGCTATAATTTGTTACATGCTGGAGAAGTGGAGGAATATTCACAGTCACATAATTTAAGTGGTAAAAATTTAGCTGTTAGGCTCATATGAACCCCTATTCTTCCATCATCTGTGCATTGCATAATGTTTTAAAGCCTGAGGGTTCTATTCTATTCTATGTGCCATTCTGAGAAATTATTATCTTCTCACAAAATCTTTTGTTCATGAATCTTTTTTGTATCACGTCAAATCATAACAGGAATTACCTCATGACATTTTACATAACTGGTCTAGGCTGTACTCTTTAAAATATCATTTGCAAAAATTCCCACCATGAGCAAGCACTT
>NW_020859738.1:0-590 GCF_000972845.2 Larimichthys crocea | reverse complement strand
ATCAATCTGTATAACTACCAGAATTTAGCTCTGGCTTAGCTATATTTGCTTAGTACTGACTGATGTTTCTGACTGGCTGGCAGGTGTTGAATCTCAAACACAGTCCTAAAAACCCTTAAATGGTCACCATGGCAACAACCTTTTTTTACTAACTTGTCTGGTAAAATTGAACCTTTAACTAGAAACTCAATCAAAAATACTGTGTAACTACCTAAATCTAGCCCTAAACTCAATCAAAAATACTGTGTAACTACCTAAATCTAGCCCTAATCGAGCTATATTTGTTTTTTTATTTCTCATTAGTAGAGTACTGGCTGATGTTTCTGATTGGCTGGCAGGTGTTGAATCTCAAACACAGTCCTAAAACCCTTAAACAGTCACCACGGCAACAACATTTTTTTTACTAACTTGTCTGGTAAAATTGAACCTTTAACTAAAACTCAATCAAAAATACTGTGTAACTACCTAAATCTAGCCCTAATGGAGCTATATTTGTTTTTTTATTTCTCATTAGTAGAGTACTGACTGTTGTTTCTGTTGAATCTCAAACACGGTCCTAAAACCGTTAAATGGTCACCATGGCAACAACC
>NW_020859737.1:0-576 GCF_000972845.2 Larimichthys crocea | reverse complement strand
ATTCAGAGGTCTAGTGAAGTCCATGCCTCATGGGTCAGGGCTGTTTGACAGCAAAATGGGACATACACATTATAAGGTGTTCATAATCTTATGGCTTACTAGTATATTTTGGTTAGAAACCACATTATTGAATGGTTATCTTGGCCTGATGATAGTGTGAGCTTGAACTGAATTCCATGGCAGTCAGATCCATCCAACAGTTATACACACATTTCACCTAAAAACAAAAATACCAAGCTCATGGTGGCACTAGAGGAACACTGTCAGGATAGACCGTTTGGGAACTGAGCTTACAGTTAGGCCTGGCTCAGGTCATCCCTTAGTTATGCTGCCATAGGATTAGACTGCCGGGCGACGACCCCTCCTCTCTCTCTCTCTCGCTCTCTCTCTCTCTCCATCACCACCAACATATGGTGTAAACATACATGTCTCATTAATGCATGTTACTAACCAAACTTTCCCAGAGTTTCTGTGCTCTGTCGTCCAGCAGGTTCTCATGGATCGTGGCTGCTGATGTGATCCTGCATTGTGTCCACTACACATATTATTACTCATTATTGCTACCATATATCTCTA
>NW_020859736.1:0-2484 GCF_000972845.2 Larimichthys crocea | reverse complement strand
GGTCACACACATTTGCGCAAAATGATTTGTTGGAGCAGCTCACACTGACTCAGCATAATGTACATCAGTGTGACCGCTGACTCATGTCACACTGACTCAGGGATGGAGAACAATTCGACAGTAGGTAACACATTTAGCGATAGTGGGCAATGTCTGTCTGTTATATGTCATACATGATGTAATGGCATTTTTCTGTAGAGGGCAGTCTCACAATGACTCACTTGTCAGCTGTTTGAACACATGAGAAACGCTGTCATTATTGTGAATGTTCAAATGTGTTTAAATCGCATTAATATCACAACACTACGTATGTATAAAGGTTGTTAAATCTTGCTATCCAATTACAGTTAAAGTGAAATAAAAATCTGAGAAAAAAAGAGAGTTCTAATCATGATCAGATTGTACATTTCATCTAAAAAGCCACTGTAAGGCATAAATAATTGAGAGCAGGTGTACACTCTGTGTAGAGATCTGCAAACTTAGTAACTAAATCAGGTTGTTGCTAATTAGAAGTTTTATATATGTATATTTCCATATATTTCTTCATATGTTCTCGCATTGGCTTAAGCATCCTAGCATCCTATCACCAAATTGAAACTTCTGCAAGTAACTTTGTGTTTCCTTCTCAAAATGACCCTGGGTTAGCCAGAAACTCAGCAGAGATGCCCTTCACGCTAAAAGAACTAAAAGAAGGCCACAACTGAAAGGGCAGCCTTCATATTCACAGCGGCTAAAATAAAATGTTCCCTTCATCTTGATATCTTGCACATTACTTTCACCAAAACAGGCCGGGAGAGGTCCAAACTATGAACGAGCGAGGTGTGAAAGGCTTCAACACAAAAAATACTGAAAAGTGTTTTTGTAAAAGTGTACCCTCCAAATGAACTGGTTTAATGATCGAAAAGGTGGTAGCTGAGTTCAAGGGGTTCTCTAGTGAATGGATAAAAATGTAAGTCAAAGAATTAAATGCACAAACCCTGTTTGAAAGTATGAACTTTCAAAAATAAATTGCATTTAAAATATTTTTCAAAAAATGGACAGTAATACTAATAAAACTGAAAAGAAACTGATTGTCAAAGAGATACAATAGAAAACATGAATAATTAAAATAAATATATTGGTAAACATTGTAGGCTTTTAGTTTGAATATAGAAGTTTATAACTAAAATGAAAATAACATACCGAAAAAATCCCAACCAATCCTAAATTCTGTATTCTGATAATATATGGTCTCAGGACAAGCAGCAACATGAAATGTGATAACATAGCTGGAATCAAAGCAGTTTTATCAAAGCTCTTTCAATAGATTGGCCTGTGGATTATGAGGAGTAAAATTTGGGGGTCACAGAAATGAATACAGTCTCTGCTGTTGTGGTTGCTGTTTGTCTTGTCTGTGTAAAATATCACCACACCTTAAACCAGATGATACCAAATCTGACTTCAGGTCATGCAGATGAAGCTAAAAGACACAATATTCAGGTTGATTTGTATGTTGTTTAACTGACACACCCAATGTACACACAAATATTTTCTATGAGGCTTTTTAACGCTGTTTGTTAGAGTTAATTTTTCACATCCCTGCCTTTCTTAATTAATGCATATTTCTAACAGAGATCAATGAATCGGTGAATGTCAGTGGGTTACTCACCTCACAGACCATCTAATGCTCATTCCTGCTGCCACCCCTGCAGAGGTGCACATTTTCAAACTGTCAACTCCTCCGTGTAACTCTTCGTCTTTTGATCCAAGATGAGGCTCTAGTGACTTTGAAGGCACTGGCAGGTAAAACAGAGTGTAGAAATGAAAGCAGCACCACAGGAAAAAGATGGAAGCTACAGTTGATTTTAAAACAGCCACAGGAAGGCAGCCTTAATTAGAGAGAGAGAGATGTGATATTAGAGATGTGACCTGAGTGCTTCTCAGAACTCCCTTCTATTTCCTACGGACGGCAGTCGCTTCAGATGTCTTTTACCATTTGGGAGGCTACCAGACATTGAGGGTATAAAAGGACATTTTTGTGCCTGATTGAGTCCCTGAACAATATACAAACTCCATCCACACACTGCATGGTCCTGCTGAGAGCTGAGCAGTCAGTACATTCAACAAATGCAATAAGATGAAAAGCTATTGATTCCTAATGTGGGGAAATAGTTTGCTGCAACTCTACAGTAATACGATACAGCAGGGAAGGAAAGGATATAAAAGCTGCCAAGAAACATTACTACTAAAAGAAATGCACAATGGCACAGATCAAACAGATCTAAAACAATTGAGAGCCATATGAACTTCAGCTGAAACTTGGAGCATGTTACAGACATTATGTTATGATCACTATGCATGCACTTGCACTTTATTAGCACATGGTATAGCATCAAGGTATAGTGCGATAAAAAGCGTGCATGAATTGCTAGTCATGTTTCTTTAAGGTGTAGATTTGTCGTGTAGTGCTAGGAGAGAAGGTACTCTCTGAAGAGATGGGTCTTC
>NW_020859735.1:0-683 GCF_000972845.2 Larimichthys crocea | reverse complement strand
TCAATTATGTTACATAAATTCACTCAAAACCTTAAAAAAATATGAAATAAAAAGATACAGATATATTGATATACATTTTTAAAATTGCAAAACATGTATTGCCTGTTATAAGGCCTTTTAATGACAACTATATTAAAGAAAAAAAGTACAAAATAAAAATTATGGCTTCCATATACCAAATGAGTTGAATTATATACACTTCTGACAACATATCTAAGATCACCATCCTACACCATTCTTTCACTTTGATACCTAAAACTTAAGAAAATGCCCATCTATGGAAGAAGAAAAAAAAACTCTACATAACTAATGTCTATCTGTTGAGATTTTCATATAAACGTAAAATGGTAAAATGTGAAATAATACCTCAAAATCAAAATGTGCCTATAATATCTGAAAACTTATTTAAACATCCTTGAAATATTCACATATGAATTACATGCATCTTCATCTTGTAAAATAAAATGAGCAAACAAAAACCTAAATAACCTAAATGATTTGATACGTACAATTCATGTTTTATCATTTAATGGCTACAAAACACAGAACTTGTGATTACACACAGGCCATTTTGAAAAATCCTGACTACTCAATGTTGTACTACAACACAATGATAGAATTAAAACAGGCCTACATATTGATCAAATTATAAACATGTGCTTCCAGACATTTTGGCTTCATCC
>NW_020859734.1:0-543 GCF_000972845.2 Larimichthys crocea | reverse complement strand
CTTGTGCATTTTTTTTTCCTTTCTCTTTTTTTCTCTTGTGCCTGCAAAGCTGTATCCAACAAATTTGTTTCCGTTTTATGAAACGTGCCATACTTATATTAACCGGCGAGATAAGCTAAGCTAAACGAGCTGCTTCATTCATTTGGAAAAAGCTGACTTTTTGGTTAGCCTTTGTTCCAGTTTTTGTCGTGCGCGGCTTGACGTGAATGAAATTGCAGCAGGTCTGTGCAAAAAAAAAAAAAAAAGTTTTTTTTTTTTCTCCCCGTCGACTTGGGAGCATTAATTCCCAGCATTTCAGCCTCACGTTGTCTCTTGAATGGAAAACAAAGGGAGGCAAATGAACATTTGAACTCCTGCAAAGAGAGAGAAAAAAATTACAGACCCCCTTTCTGTTGTATGAAACCCAACGAGCCAGCGTTTCCTGTTGTTGACAGCCTGCTACAGTATCCAGCAGCAAGGTGCAATTAAGTCATCTGTTTTTGTTTTTTAAAAAAAGATTTACTGAAGCATCTGCAGATTTTTGTGACATTGCACTGAGTTTAC
>NW_020859733.1:0-542 GCF_000972845.2 Larimichthys crocea | reverse complement strand
TTGAGAAAAGTCCATCGATATCTCTTAGTCTCTGAGACGTCCCCACAGACTGTCTAAAACCTGGATGTAGTCTCTTGTAGTTGTTGTAGTTGTGTTTGTAGTCGTTGTAGTTGTTGTAGTTGCTGTTGTAGTTGTTGTGGTTGGTGTGGTTGTAGTTGTGGTTATAGTGGTTGTAGTTGTGGTTATAGTTGTTGTAGTTGTTGTTGTAGTTGTGGTTATAGTTGTTGTTGTAGTTGTTGTTGTAGTTGTTGTTGTAGTTGTTGTGGTTGTAGTAATTGTGGTTGTTGTAGTTGTAGTTGTTGTTGTAGTAATTGTTGTAGTTGTGGTTGTAGTTGTTGTAGTAATTGTTGTAGTTGTGGTTGTAGTTGTTGTTATAGTAGTTGTTGTGGTTGTTGTGGTTGTAGTTGTGGTTATAGTTGTTGTAGTTGTTGTGATTGTTGTAGTTGTTGTGGTTGTAGTAATTGTGGTTGTTGTAGTTGTAGTTGTTGTTGTAGTAATTGTTGTAGTTGTGGTTGTAGTTGTAGTAATTGTGGTTGTTGTAG
>NW_020859732.1:0-585 GCF_000972845.2 Larimichthys crocea | reverse complement strand
TTATGGAGACTGACTCACTTCTGGTCATTCTTCCTGGCATGACAAAACATGAACGCAGTTGCCGTAAAGACACTCACTTAGCCTGTTCAACGAGTTTTAGGTGAATTCCCCAACACAAAAAACTCAAACATTTCAACATAAAGACACAAGAAAATCACACACATACACATCATCATCAATCAAACCTCAGTTTATTGACAATAATTATTATTATTGACAATAATTACTCGTCTACACAAAGTAAACTAGAGAACTTTAGGCTGTTTGTTGGAGGTCAGTTTGGAGTTAGTTAGTTAGTTTGTCTCTAGAGAATGAGTGTAAGTCAAGTCATTGTCTTATCTGATAAATCTTGGTGTCTGATTGACATATTTCTTGCGCTTGTTGTTTCTGTATATGTTGAGCAGAACGGAGAAAATCTACCCACATTGTTGTCTTGGTTGTGACATCACACCTTTGTGACTACTTAAGTTGGATGACGCCGACACAAGCCATCTATGGCATGTGTGGCCGGACGAGCTGCACAGCCGTTTCTCATGCTGGATACAAAATTAAAGGATCAAACTCAAAAGTGATAATAACGGCTTG
>NW_020859731.1:0-593 GCF_000972845.2 Larimichthys crocea | reverse complement strand
CTGCTTGATTTTCCTCTTCTGCAGCAGTGGTTTCACCAGCTTCTTCTTCCATTTCATCTCCACTTGTGGCGGCAATCTCCTCATCTTCAGTTGTTACTGCTTCGGACAGCCCTTTTGACTGTTTGTCAACTTTAGCTGTATCGTCATTCTCCTCTGCAGTTTCATCATCATTTGTGGTGGCCTCAATGCCTTCTGCACAATCCTCTTCAGCGCTAGCAGCAGTTTCCTCCACATCTTCACAGGCTTCTGCAGTTTCCTCATTATCAGATTCATGGTCAGTTGTGTCTGCCAAGTCTTCTGCTGCATTTTCCTCTTCAGCCACGGTGGTTTCACCAGCTTCTTCTTTCATTTCATCTTCACTTGTGGCAGCAATCTCCTCATCTCCAGCAACCTCATCTTCAGTTGCTGCTTCTTCAGCTCTTTCCTTCTCATTTGATTCAGACTCATTTGCACTGGTGGCTTCCACAGCTTCATCTTTGTCTGATTCATTTTCAGCTACAACATCAGCATTTTCTGCTGCATCTTCACTTGTGACAGCCATATGTTTTTTCACAGCACTTGCATCTTTAACTGCATCTTTATCAACAGGCTGT
>NW_020859730.1:773-4216 GCF_000972845.2 Larimichthys crocea | reverse complement strand
CACACACACACACACACACACACAGTGTACTCAGCAGTGGACATATTTACTGCAGACACACAGACATTATGTCTGCAGTAAAGATGTCTACCGTTTAGTATACTGTTTGTGTATCCTGAGCAGTACAGATACTGCACACACACATAGACACACACACACACAGTATACTGAGTAGTAGACATATTTACTGCAAACACCGACAGTATGTCTACAGTAAAGATGTCTAATGCACAGCATACTGTTTGTATATCCTGAGAAGAACAGATATTTACTGCACACACACTCACAATATACTGAGTAGTACAGATATTTACTGCAGACACACACACACACACACACACACACACACACACACACAATACTGAGCAGTAGACATATTTACTGCAAACACACAGACAGTATGTCTGCAGTAAAGATGTCTACTGCTTAGTATACTCTTTGTATATCCTGAGCAGTACAGATATTTACCGCACACATACGCAGTATACTGAGTAATAGAGATTTACTGCAAACACACAGACAGTATGTCTGCAGTAAAGATGTCTACTGCTCAGTATACTCCCCCGTATAATCCATTAGTACAGATATTTAATGCAACCCACCCACAGATAACTGAAGCAGTGACATATTTACTGCAAACACACAGACAGATGTCTGCGGTAAAGATGTTTAGCTTCATTCTCATGTTTGTGTATCTGAGCAGTTAAGATCCGTACGCTATTTCCGGTCCCCAACACACCACACCACACAGAGATCTCCGTTAGTACATATCTTTACGTGAGACACCACGCAGTTATACTAAACCAGTGACATATTACTGCACACAACAGACAGTATGTCTGCGGTTTTTATGGTACCGGACGTTACTGCTCAGTCTACTGGTTGTCCCGAGGGCATTAATCTATTTATGTACACACCCAGCCCCCCACATACAGTAATGCGCCCTTAGACTATTTACTTCAAAACAGACAGACAGGATGTCCTGCGGGATCAGATGTTTCTCCGATTCAGGTATACTGGTTGGATCCGCCGCACCTACAGGATTATTTACTGCACACACGCACCCCACAGTATACTGCGGCCGTTCTCTTATCTGTACTGCCAAACACAGACAGATGTTCTGTAGTAACAGATGGGTCGTACTGTGACAGTCTGCTTTTGTGTATCCCGAGGCAGTAGATTCCTTCTTACACACACACGCCCCCGCTCTCCCAGTGTAGGACAGATTAGGATCTGCAAAAAAAACACACAGTAGAGTGGAAGCATAGACAGCGTTACGGCAAAAACAAAGAACAGGAGAGGGGAGGGAAAGAGGTCGAGGTCCAGGAGGACTGGGGGGGGGGAGGCACCCGAAAGGAAAACGAGAGTGAGGTGAAACACCCGCCACACAGTAGAGCAGGAGGAACGAGAGTGAAGACAGAACACACACAGGATCTGCCCCGCCGCCCGCTATCTTCCCTCAAGACACCACCCGATCGTGTCTCTCAGTCACGTGTATGTCCGCCCTGTGGTCTCCGGCCGTCCCTCTCTCGGCTGCACACCACCCCCCCCCCCCCCCCCACACCCCCCCCACCCAGGACCAGACCTCCGAGTACTAGCAGGCAGCCACAACTACCCAACACAGTTCTATACTGAGCCAATGGACCAATGACTGGCAATACACACAGACATAGGCTGTGGTAAAGATGGTCATTGTCAGGTAGATGTCTGCGGGATCCGATAGTACGATCTTACGTACAAACCCCCACACACAAGCCCACACCACACCGGGGATACGAGCAGGGAGACATCTTCTGCAACACACCAGGGCAGTATCTGCGGTAAATGTGCTATTGATCAGTATACGGGGTGGAGTCCGGAAGTACAGAGTACTGGACAACCATAAAAACACGAACAAAACACACAGGAACTGAGCCTTAGCAACCGCAATCACACAGACAGTGGGCGGTAGTAACATTTGTCTTACGTCAGTCGTGTTTGTACCCGCTCCCGAGTCCTTGGTCACCACACTCACGCCGTCCTCTATTTCTCTCTCTTTCCTTCCCCCCCCCCTCCGTACTTTGCGCATACCTATTCCTTACTCACACACCACAACAATATTTTCTGGGTCCCCGCTGCTTACTCTCATTTCTTGTACCTATCCTTAGCCTATTTACCCCCCCCCCCCTTTCCACTCCCTTTCCAGCCTTTCCTTCCCTTCCCCACCTTTCTTCTTCCCCCCGTTTTCCCTCTTTGTCCCCCCCCTCCCTTTTTTTCTTCTCCTCTTTTTCTCTTCCTCTCCTTTCCCTCCTTTTCCCCCTCTCTTTCCTTCCCCCCCCCCCCCTTTCCCCTCCCCCTCTCCCCTTCCTTTCTCCTTCTTTTTCCCCTCCCCCCCCCCCCCCTCTTCTTTTCTCTTCCCTCCCTTCCCCTCTCCCTATACTGTTTGTGTATTCTGAGCGTACAGATATTTACTGTACCCACCACACACGCAACACAGTATGTACAGATATTTACTGCAGACACACACACACACAGATATAACAGTAGACATTAATTTACTACCGGACACAGGACAGTATGTTCTGCCGAGTAAGATTGTCCTACTGCCAGTATACTGTTTGGTATTTCCTTGAGCAGAGTACAGCGTAACAGATATTTATTTTACTGTCACCACACTGCTCACACACACAGTAACTGAAACAGGACATATTTACTGCAGACACACATACAGTATGTCCTGCAGTTGAAGATGTCACTTGCTCAGTATTAGTGTATGTATCCTGAGCAGTACAGATATTTACTGCACACACACACACGTATACTGAGCAGAGCTATATTTACTGCCAACACACATACAGCTGTCTGCGTAAGAGTTCAATGCTCAGTTATACTGTTTGTGTATTCTGAGCAGTACCGCTCTTCCTGTACACACCACACCCCCACACACACATATATGGAAACCTAGCCCTCTTTACTGAGACACAAGCCAGTATGCTGCAGTGAAGATGCTACTGCTCCGTATACCTTTTATGATCCTGAGCCGTCAGCTCTTACTGGCAAAACACACACCGTATCCTGACAGTAGATATCTTTACTCACCCACACAGACAGTATTCTGCCGTTACCCGTACGCTCAGTATACTGTTTGTGTATTCTCGCATTTACAGCTCTTTTACTGTTACACACACACCCCACACCCACAGTATACTTAGCCGTAGGGAATATTTACTACAGGACAACCACAGACCGCTGTCTGCCGTTCAGCCTTAGGTTACAGTGTTCTATGTTCATATACTTGTTTGTTGTCTTCCTAGCAGTCCCGCTATTTATGTTACACAACGCCAACACACCACAGTCACTGGTAGTAGCACTTTACTGCACAACCACACGACAGTATGTCTGCTGTCCAGACGTCTACTTGCTCCGTGTTAACTGTTTTTGTATTCGGAGAGTCCCGCTATTTA
>NW_020859730.1:0-763 GCF_000972845.2 Larimichthys crocea | reverse complement strand
AGTAGACATATTTACTGCAAACACACAGACAGTATGTCTGCAGTAAAGAAGTCTACTGCTCAGTATACTGTTTGTGTATCCTGAGTAGTACAGATATTTACTGCACACATACGCAGTATACTGAGTAGCAGACATATTTACTGCAGACACACAGACAGTATGTCTGCAGTAAAGATGTCTCCCGCTCAGTATACTCTTTGTATATCTTGAGCAGTACAGATATTTACTGCACACATATGCAGTATACTCAGTAGTAGACATATTTACTGCAGACACACAGACAGTATGTCTGCAGTAAAGATGTCTACTGCTCAGTATACTCTTTATATATCCTGAGCAGTACAGATACTGCACACACACACAGACACACACACAGTATACTGAGTAGTAGACATATTTACTGCAAACACACAGACAGTATGTCTGCAGTAAAGATGTCTACTGCTCAGTATACTCTTTGTGTATCCTGAGCAGTACAGATATTTACTGCACACATACGCAGTATACTGAGTAGTAGACATTTACTGCAGACACACAGACAGTATGCCTGCAGTAAAGATGTCTACCGCTTAGTATACTGTTTGTGTATCCCGAGCAGAACAGATATTTACTGCACACACACACACACACACACACACATACAGTATACGGAATAGTACAGATATTTACTGCAGACACACACACACAGTATACTGAGCAGTAGACATATTTACTGCAGATACACAGACAGTATGTCTACAGTAAAGATGTCTACTGCTTAGTA
>NW_020859729.1:0-1666 GCF_000972845.2 Larimichthys crocea | reverse complement strand
CATCACTGATCCTCCAACACCTTCTTTCTTTTCTTTTCATTTTTTGGTTGTGAAACCAAATCAAGGAATGTAAGACGACCTACAACTTTTATTGCTTTAACATACAAACAGTTCATTAATTTTCTAAAAAAAAAAAAAGTTGAATCTGCCTCCCACGGTAGGAGGATTTGCGTTAGAAATTAGACAAGGACCTCTTCGATCATTTTTACACAAATCAGGCCTACCAGGAAATGCAAAGCCTGGATATACCAGCATGGCTTCCTCCCCAGAATATTGTGGCCCTTGCTGGTATATGATTCCCACTCTCCACCATGGAAAAGGTTTGAGGGGAGGTCACAGCTAACTCACAGGTGGTTGAATTGCCCAAAAGCCTATGCAGGGATTGCTCTCTCTACGGTCACTCAGGCCTCTGTGCGGAGGTCAGCGAAGAGGGAGTGCTCCAGTATAAGAACCAGTGATCAAAAGGTTTCCCAAGCCAGCATCAAGGTGGGGACTGGGAGATAGTGGACAATCTGTCAGTCAGGATTGGGTAGCATTCCAACTACTAGCTACAACAATGTAAAAAAAAAATAGTGGGGACTGAGGCAACAAGGCACAGGACCAGATGGGAGCAAGCCCATGGACAGGAAAAGCTCATGGGCTGAGCCGGTACGGCTTGAACCTTACTGCATACAAGTTCTATTCAGTCAGTGTATGCATCTTGCCCAGCCCAGCTAACTTCTTTTGTTGGGGGCAAGACAGAAACAACAACATGCACTTGTGCCAAAAGGAAGGACACTGAACACATCCTAGCATCTGTCCCAAAGCACTCAGGGAAGGCCTGATGTTTTGAAAGACCCGAAACCCTAGATGACCCCAGGTACTTCACTAAGATGTGGTCCAAGTGCAATCATCAAGAGATCTATGTACTCACCGAGGGTTTGTCCTCCATCTTAAGTCGAGATGTGTGTGCATGTGTTTACATGTTTTGCTGTGTCAGTAGCTTAAGGATAGAGAAGGGAGAACCTCTGTCCCTGGAAACTCCACTGTAGAGTTGCAGGCTCAGCATAAAATTTCCGTTTTGACATGGTAGAAAATGAACCCTGAGAATGAAGTCCCAGGGCCTTCTCAGGGTCTTAGCCAGGGTGATCTGTGTGCCCGGTCCACCAGGGGCCTCTCATCCATGTCAAGCGTGTTATTCATAAACCCTGCAATAAACTCCGTGGGACGAGGTCCTTCTGCTGATTCCTTAATCCCCACTATCCTTAGGTTGTTTCTGCGTGAAAAGCCGTCCAAACTGTCACACCTGGTCTGTGTCCCTTTCAGCTCCTTCAAAAGCCGTTTAAAAGTATTGTGGTCAGGTCCGAGACATTAGCAGCCGCTGACTCCAGATCCATGAGTTTCTTACTATGTGTTTCACTTGTTGTTTTGAGGGCAGCTAGTACAGGGCAAAACTCCTCTTTGACAGAATCAGTTTCCGTCTGGAACATCTGGCACACTGCATCAGTTTGGCTATCAATAGTCATACACATGTCTGCTTTAATGGATACTATCTCAGAGTGTAAGCTATGAATGACCTTGAGAACAGTCGGGTCTTCTTTACCTGACATATCGCCACTGCCTAGGCCCTAGGGCATGGTGCTCAGGTGAGGGAGGTGCTAATGCTGGGCTTTTGGGCTTAATTTTC
>NW_020859728.1:0-697 GCF_000972845.2 Larimichthys crocea | reverse complement strand
AATAAAGCTTGAAAAAGGCCAAAAACCAAGAAACAAAAAAAAAGATGCATCCTATGGTTACAAAACACAACAATTATTAATACTCCAACAAACGAAACTCGAAAATAAGGAAGTAAGAATGAAAGACAAGAAGTTCATGAGTATCAATTTCAGTCAGACAGACTTAATACAACAGCTCTTCAATTGCGAGCGTCAGATGTCATACTAATAGTGATTTTTGCAATTCATCAAAAAGGAGCGTAACGGACGGATTTCTCAAAAACTATCACTGGTTAAGGACTGGGAGGGTTGGAGGTGAGTGAAAAAAAAGCTTATTATAATCTACATTATTACTTATAACAACATCATTTGGGTGATTGCCACAAACTGTATGCAATACTTTTCTTTTGACAAGTTAAGACTATGGGAGAAAGACAAAGAGGAAAAAAAAGGCTGCAGTAGCTCAACTGGTAGATTGGATCGGCTATCAATTAGTTTGATCGCAGTGATGGTGGTTTGATCTCTGATCTCAGACCCAGAGTTGCAGCATAAACAGTACAAAATATGGATGTTTCATCTGTAACGTGACCCATAGCTGAGAGTGGTGTCTCTGGTTGTTGCAATCTTGACAGTTCTGCCTCTGCTGCGTCCCGGGTAATCCAAAAATAGGCAAAGACATGGTTTGTCAATGGAGCAGAGGCGGGCTGAAACAAGCCTG
>NW_020859727.1:0-669 GCF_000972845.2 Larimichthys crocea | reverse complement strand
CTGCGGGGACGTCACCGAGACTACGTACAGGTTTTAGACAGTCTTTGGTCTTTCAGAGTGAACTTGTCTGTCTCCGTCCTTATCTGTTGGAGGTGATCCTGCAGAGGAGACTCAGATTTCAGTCTCTGAGACTGGTCTGGTGATCTCGGCGTGAAGTCTTTAAGCTGTCAGCTGTGACGTGACGTGTTTTAAAGTCTTCAGGTGTTTGTCCATCGTCGCCTGTCCCTCATTAATATTCAGGGTGGAGCTGACAGTCGGGGATGGAGGGTGGTGCTGATGTGGGAGCTGAAGGGCAGCTCGGTGGCAGCTGCTCGGCGGTGCTGTTCTCCGGGTGTCGTGTGTTGGAGGAAAAGGTCACCTTACCTGCAGACAGACCTGCAGCTCGCAGACAGGTGGCTGCTCCAGATGTTTGTTTGTCCTCTTTAGCTTCCCGTAGATGTAGTCTGTGTCGACACGCAGTGACCTCAGCGGGAGGCGGAGGTCTGATCTGAACACATGTTCCTCCTCCGTCACTCTCAAACGTCCTTTTTTACTCTTGTTTAACTTTCTGTGAAAGTTCCACTCTGTGTGAACATGAAGGGGGGTGGACAAAATAACAGAAACACGAGCTGTAAACAAATTTTAAAAATTTATACAGACCAAGTATAAATATATAATATGCTAATATAA
>NW_020859726.1:0-545 GCF_000972845.2 Larimichthys crocea | reverse complement strand
AGCAGGAGGAGGAGCAGGAGCAGGGTTTCCTGGGAAGCAACGAAACAGCAGGTAGAGCTAACCAATAATTAACTGCTGCTAACTGAACAGAACCGGGCTCAGCAGCTGGACCGGCTGACAGTGACAGTACCGAGCTGACTGACACACTGATCGCGTGTGTGTGTGTGTGTGTGTGTGTGTGTGTGTGTGTGTGTGTGCGTGCGTGCGTGCGTGCAGGGGCGTGCGAGGCGACCCGCGCTCCATCATCGAGTATCGAGACCTGGACGCCCCCGACGACCTGGACTTCTTCTGAGCGCGACCACGTGATGGACCACTCCATGTTTTTAAACCTTTTTATTCCTCCAGGTCCATCGTCCCTCCATCATTGTTTTAGTGTGTGAGTGTGTGTGAGAGTGTGTGTGAGTGTGTGTGAGTGTGTGTAGGACCAACATCACTGTCATTAGTGAAAATGATCTGATTCCACTTTCCAATAAAGATGCAGGAACACTGACATGACTCCTGTGTTGCTATGGTTACCCTGCGTGTTGAGTTTTATCTTTTTGAAG
>NW_020859725.1:0-1189 GCF_000972845.2 Larimichthys crocea | reverse complement strand
TTTACTCATCTTATCTGTAAAAGCTGCAGTAACCATCCTTAGTCTGCCTCGAGAAGCCACTAACCCCACCTAAAAGTGTTTCACTGCACACAGTAGAGAGTTGTAGTGCACCGTAATGTTCTTTACATTATTTTCCACTATTGTTGAAAAAATAAATAAAAAAATAGTCACGTCTGACAGAAAAACAGCCGCCAGTAGAAGTACGCAGATAGTTCTGCTTTTAATCTTGCAGGTCTGCAGCTGTCGGCCCATTTCCACCTGCTATTCCACAGGAATCTTTATCATCTACATAATGACACCTGATCCCAGGGCTTACCATTTAATCCTGGTAGTAGGTTTGACATTTGTTATCTCACATCAGTTGAATTTCAGCATGCAAATTGCGTAGAGCGTGTTGAAATGGAATGGCAGAGCTGGTCGACCTGGTCGACACACTCAGGTCTCGGGTCCCAGGTCAAGGGATGCACTGCAGCATGGTGCTTATCACCTACAACAGCGTATGTAGACTGTGTTATTGTCTTTCTGTGTGAATTTATTCATAACAATAATTATATAACTACATATATGTTTGCCTTTATCTGATTGAATGGCTGTAGAGGGAGGGGATGGGCTGCAGACTGGAAATGAATCTGGACTCAGCCTTTTTAGTGGATGTGTGTACAAGGTTGCAAAATGCAATGCAAGCTGTAGCCTGTATCATGTAGGCTGTAGCTGAGGCCTGTATCCTATAGCCTGTATCCTGTGTCCTTTAGCCTGTAGCTTGTAGTCTGTAGTTGTAGACTGTAGCCTGTAGCTGTAGTCTGTAGCTGTAGCATGTAGCTGTAGCTTGTAGCTGTAGAATGTAGCTGTAGCCTGTAGCTTGTAGCCTGTAGCTGTAGCTTGTAGCTGTAGAATGTAGCTGTAGCCTGTAGCTTAGAATGTAGCTTGTAGCCTCTAGCTTGTAGCTGTAGCCTGTAGCTTGTAGCCTGTAGCTTGTAGCCTGTAGCTGTAGAATGTAGCTTGTAGCCTGTAGCTTGTAGGCTGTAGCTGTAGCTTGTAGCCTGTAGCTGTAGACTGTAGCCTGTAGCTGTAGCTTGTAGCCTGTAGCTTGTAGGCTGTAGCTGTAGCTTGTAGCCTGTAGCTGTAGAATGTAGCTGTAGAATGTAGCCTGTAGCTGTAGAATGTAGCCTGTAGCTGTAGCTTGTAGGCT
>NW_020859724.1:0-708 GCF_000972845.2 Larimichthys crocea | reverse complement strand
GGCAGGGATTGATATTGATGACATCATCAGCATCCTCAAGGGACATCTGCCAGATTGTTATCAGGTAGAGCTTTTTGTAACATTCAGCAGGATAATCAACAAATTGAGATTTTCTGATTTGGTTGTTTTGCTATTGTAACACAAACTGTACTTTTCTTTCCCCTGTATGACTCAGCTCAACCCCTCTGTTGCTCTGCAATCGGAGGCCCTTGGCTACCGTAAGTTTCCACAGATCAAGGACAAGATCCACTGTGTGGCCTACGTCATTGATGCCTGCAAGGTATCCATCATGCCCGCAAAACTGGAGGAGAAGTTGGAAGCTATCCGCAGAAAGGTCAACATAATGGGTCAGTAAAAATGAGCCCCACATTATTTAAATTCTCAGACCTCACTGAGTAAAATATAACTTGATGAAGGGATGGTGAGAACTATCCAAAAACTGTACTCATTTTTTATTCTTTTTTTTAAATATAGTAATCTATTTAAACATTGTTTTATTGGTTTTTCAGGGATTCCTCAGCTGGTCCTGATGACTAAAGTGGATGAAGCATGTCCTTTTGTTTCACAGGACATCAGGAACATTTATAAAAGCAGCTACATCAAAGAAATGGTGAGATCAACTTTAAACTTGCTTGTAGGACTTTATTCTGCAAAAATCTAAATAAAGCGAGATTTTTGTGTCAAATTGTAATTCAGGTAACCTAAACA
>NW_020859723.1:0-1586 GCF_000972845.2 Larimichthys crocea | reverse complement strand
CTGGATAAAAAGAAGGGAAGTAATTCCGAGGAAGCTACACCGCAAGACAGTGCTAGCGAGGACGGTGCGCTAGCGAGGACGGTGCGCTAGCTCCTGCGCTAGCTCCTGCACAACGGGAAATGATTTCCGAAATCACGGCTAACATTTTTAAGATCATTGACGACAAGTTGAGTCCGTTATCGCATTTGCTGCAAGCTCATCGTGAGGAACTGGACAGTCATGGGGAACGCATTACGGAGGTGGAGGGAAGAGTGTCTGTGCTGGAGGACATAGTTAACCCAGTGGAGGATACAGTGAAGGTAATGGAGCAACAGGTGATGGACTTGAGAGAGCGTATTGATGATTTAGAAAACAGGGGACGTAGAAAGAATATATGCATCGTTGGGCTTCCGGAAGGCGCAGAGGGTGATAACCCATTACGTTTCTTTGAATCCTGGCTACCTAAGGCCCTGAACATTGAAACGAAAGCGGGCCGATTCAAACTAGAGCGCGCACACCGCGCACTAGTCAACGAGATGTCTGCTACTCCGAGCAATAAACCGCGATCTGTCGTGGTGAGATTCCACAACTACCAGGACAAGCAGAGAGTGATGAATGCTTCGTGGAACATGGGGATGAAAAAAGAAGCCTTGAAATATGACGGTGCTACCGTGATGATTTTCCAAGACCTCTCTGCTGCCGTCCTCCGTAAGCACAAGACATTTGACGGGGTGAAAAAACGTCTCAAGGCTATAGGAGCTACCTACAATCAAGTTTACCCTGCATTACTGAAAGTCACCTATCGCGGATCAAACCTTCAAAGACCCAGCCACTGTGGAGAAATACATCGACTCCATCGACCCACCCAACGGTGACAACTCCTAATGTGGACCTGCAGTCTCACCCTCCCCTTTGGTGAGCTACTCCTTGCTAAATGGACTGTTTGAGAGGTCCACACGAGGGCGTGAGTATGTTGAACTTGACCTTATCTGAGCCCATACTGAGGGCTATATACAAGCGACGCCACACGGCACTCTGAGATTCGTCTTCTGTCGCAAGAGAACCCCTTTGCTCGACTCTGCTATTTAAGAAGAGGACAGTATTTAGTTTAAATGCTAGGCTTTTTGCCATTGATTTGTTTTTTGTTTGTTTGTTATTCGATGTTTAGTACTCGGCTTCCTTTCTACTTAACCTATGTCTTTGTGTGCAGGCAGTATGTGGCTCATGATTTTATTTTGCATTTAGTGATTTAACATGGCTATGTCCTTACTCAAACTATGCAGCTGGAATGTCAATGGTATTCATACGCCTATTAAACGGCGAAAAGTTCTAACCTATCTTAAAAAGGAGGGGGTACATTTTGCATTACTGCAAGAGTCCCATTTAGACGACACAGAACACTCAAAGCTACAACAAGGGGGGTTTGATCAGGCTTTCTATTCCTCTTTTACATCGAGGAGCAGGGGGGTTGTTATTCTGGTAAAGAAAAACCTGCCATTCAAAGCTGTGCATTGCATAAAGGATAAGAATGGACGATATATTATTGTCAAAGGGGAATTATATGGGCAGACTATTGCAATTTTTAATGTCTATTATCCACCAGGTCA
>NW_020859722.1:0-547 GCF_000972845.2 Larimichthys crocea | reverse complement strand
TTTGCCAAATCTCTCTCTGGGTGAAACGTGGTCCCATCCCTCTCAGTCAGCGTATTGAAGGATGCTGTGTGTTTTCTTTTGGATGGACTGTCAAATTTGTTCTGCTGACATGACGTTTATTTTTGATGCATGAGACTTATTGTGGGTATAAAAGAAAAAGTGCAATTTAAAAAAAATCACAAATGAAATGGCAAATCAACTCACGAAACATGTTTTCATTGTCTAAGATGGACACGTCATGCTTTCTTCTTGTTGTAGAAACATGAGCAAGAACTACTTGTCCAAAAACGATGAGCTCCGCAGGGGAGATTACCTGATGTCCAACAATGGACGGTGGAAGGCTGTTTTCCAGGTGAATAACTTTATGTATATATATTTGAATATTTCTGCTCTCTGGGAAAATGATCGTCTTGCATGATGAGTGCTGGTCTGTGTAAAAGATAGAGAACACGTGTTCATTCTGATAACAGTCAAATAACTTTTTTTCTGTCTGCAGGATGATGGTGTTTTCGTTATCTATGGCTTGATAATGAGTTCTACTGAAGTT
>NW_020859721.1:0-546 GCF_000972845.2 Larimichthys crocea | reverse complement strand
TCTTTATACACAGTTTATCGTGGGTTCTCGCGGATGTCCAGGATTCTCACGTGATCTCGCGTGAATACGTCCAGAGAGAGAGAGAGAGAGAGAGATAGAACATAAAATATAAAAAGTAAAGGCAAATTCAAATTTAAGAAAAAGTATATACAATAAATAGAAAAACAACAACAGTATAACACCATGGTGAGGTAGTGAGATGTGCAAGTGTCCAGGTTGTGCAAACAACTCCATTGTGCAAGTAATTGTAGTGCAAAGTATTTTTGTATTATTGTCTGTGCATCTGTGGTGGGGGGTCCAGGTTGGGGATGAGGGGCAGGGGCTACATGGGTCCTCCGGAGTTCAACAGTCTCACAGCTTCTGGGAAGAAGCTGTTCCTCAGTCTGGTGGTCCTGCTCTTAATGCTCTGCAGCCTCCTGCCCGAGGGGAGAGGGGCAAACAGAGCGTGTGCGGGATGAGTGGGGTCCTTCATGATGCAGGAGGCCCTTTTCCTGCATCTGGAGGTGTAAATGTCCATGGTTGTGGATAGGCTGCGTCCCACAGTCC
>NW_020859720.1:0-609 GCF_000972845.2 Larimichthys crocea | reverse complement strand
TTATTTTAAGAAATACAAATAGTGTTTGACCAGAAAACAAAAAGATTACTTGATGTGACTTCTTCCATAACAATAGTTTCAAATGACCTTCTAATTGCATTCTCTTTCTAGATCTTAGTGCTGCACTTGATACCACTGACCATCACATCCTATTACAGAGACTTGAACATCTAATTGGCATTAAAGGAACTGCACAAGATTGTTCTCAGTTTGTACATGTTAATAATGAATTCAAAATGCAAGTTGAAGTTCCACAAGGTTCTGTGCTTGGACCAGCTCCAAAAATAAAATAAACTAATAATAAAATACTGAAGTTCTTTGGTCCCAAACACCTCCAAAACTCTTTATCTAGGGAGATAGTTATTCTAGATGGGATCACCCTGTCCTTCAGCTCCACCATAAAGGATCTCTGAGTTATCTTTGATCAGGATATTTCCTTGAATGTTCACATTAAACAAAATGCCTTTTTTCACCTAGGTAACATTGCAAAAATCAGGCATATCGGTGATGGCGGCGCACGCAGTTGCAGCGGCTCAGTGTCTTACTAGTCAGTGGCGCGTTTTGTTGTTTTTGTACTTGTTATGTCTTGTTTTGTTCTCATCGTGTCGG
>NW_020859719.1:1385-12657 GCF_000972845.2 Larimichthys crocea | reverse complement strand
CCACCTGAGCATAGCTCAGTGGGACGGGGTGTGGCTCCTGGTTATGGCGCTGGGGTGGGGCTCTTGGGGGCAGGAGGGGCTCTGGTCGGGTGTGAGGGGGTTCATAGCTGTTTTGGTGGGGTCTTCGTGGAGGGGGATGAGGAAGGTCAGGTCTCCGTGGTGGTGGTCTGGGTAGCGGTCTTGGGGGGCTGCGGGCCAACCTGCTCCTTCTGCAGGGGGTGGATTGGTCTCGGTTGAGAGCGACGTTCTTCAGTGTCTGGGCGAAGATGGGGACGGTATTTTTAAAAAGATGGACATGGTCGTAGAGGCAGTTGATGTCCAGGGTGGGGTGATGGGCCAGGTGGACGTTGGGCTTCAAGACGCAGTCTCTGGAGACGCTGCTGTTAATCCTGTGGATGGTGTCTGGGTGGAAGTCTTTCCTGGGCAGCAGTGTTGATATAACTACTCTACTGTTGGGGAAGGTGTTGGAGGCTTTTTCTATCATTCGCCTGAGTGGCTCCGATACTCTTTCCTGCTGCGTTCTCAGCTCGTTGGTGCCGGTGTGGATGATGATGTGGCTTGGAGAACCCAGACGCTCCTCTGATAGCAGCTCCATGGCATGTTGGCTGTTTGGACACCAGAGTTTGGCCACTTTGTGGTTGGGGAACAGTTTCTTTTCATTTAAGAACTTTCCATTGGAGTCAATGAGGATGACGATGTCTGGTTGCTGTGCCAGTCTGGGTGGACGAGGGGTGGAGTCAATCAGTGGGCTGGGGAGGGGTGTGGCTGTGGTGTTGGTTTGGTGACTGGAGGGGAGCTGCTGGGTGGGTGTAGCTTCTTGGTTCTGGTGTCTCTGGGTTGGTGGAGCCTCTTGGTTCTGGTGGATCTGGGTGGGTGGAGCCTCTTGGTCCTGGTGTCTCTGGGTTGGTGGAGCCTCTCGGTTCTGGTGGATCTGGGTTGGTGGAGCCTCTTGGTCCTGGTGTCTCTGGGTTGGTGGAGCCTCTTGGTTCTGGTGGATCTGGGTTGGTGGAGCCTCTTGGTCCTGGTGTCTCTGGGTTGGTGGAGCCTCTTGGTTCTGGTGGATCTGGGTGGGTGGAGCCTCTTGGTCCTGGTGCTTCTGTGTGGTGCTCCCAGGATCCTGGTTGTGGTCTAGGTGTGAATCCAGAGTTTGTCTTGTCAGGCCTGGGCTGACTCTGTCTTTGTCCTGGAGCTTCTGTGACAGAGAGGCCAGCTCTCTCCTGGTGCTCTCTCTCCCCTCTCTCAGCTCCTTCACCTCCTCTCTCAGCTCCTTCAGTGCTACCATGTACAGTGGTGGTCAAAAGTTTACATACACTTGTAAAGAACATAATGTCATGGCTGTCTTGAGTTTCCAGTTATTTCTACAACTCTGATTTTTCTCTGATATAGTGATTGGAACAGATCCTTCTTTGTCACAAAAAACATTCATGAAGCTTGGTTCTTTTATGACTTTATTATGGGTAAACTGAAAATGTGACAAAATCAGCTGGGTCAAAAATATACATACAGCAATGCTAATATTTGGTTACATGTCCCTTGGCCATTTTTATTTCAATTAGGCGCTTTTGGTAGCCATCCACAAGCTTCTGGCAAGTTTCTGGTTGAATCTTTGACCACTCCTCTTGACAGAATTGGTGCAGTTCAGTTAAATTTGTTGGCTTTCTGGCATGGACTTGTTTCTTCAGCATTATCCACATGTTCTCAATGGGGTTTAAGTCAGGACTTTGGGAAGGCCATTCTAAAACCTTAATTCTAGCCTGATTTAGCCATTCCATTACCACTTTTGATGTGTGTTTGGGGTCATTGTCCTGTTGGAACACCCAACTGCGCCCAAGACCCAACCTTCGGGCTGATGACTTTAGGTTTTCTTGAAGAATTTGAAGGTAATCCTCCTTCTTCATTGTCCCATTGACTCTCTGTAAAGCACCAGTTCCATTGGCAGCAAAACAGGCCCACAGCATAATACTACCACCACCGTGCTTGATGGTAGGCATGGTGTTCTTGGGGTTAAAGGCCTCACCTTTTCTCCTCCAAACATATTGCTGAGCATTGTGGCCAAACAGCTCCATTTTTGTTTCATCTGACCACAGAACTTTCCTCCAGAAGGTCTTATCTTTGTCCATGTGATCAGCAGCAAACTTTAGTCGAGCCTTAAGGTGCCGCTTTTGGAGCAAGGGCTTCCTTCTTGCACGGCAGCCTCTCAGTCCATGGCGATGCAAAACACGCTTGACTGTGGACACTGACACCTGTGTTCCAGCAGCGTCTAATTCTTGGCAGATCTGCTTTTTGGTGCTCCTGGGTTGACTCTTCACCCTCCTGACCAGTTTTCTCTCAGCAGCAGGTGACAGCTTGCGTTTTCTTCCTGATCGTGGCAGTGACAAAACAGTGCCATGCACTTTATACTTACAAACAATTGTTTGCACTGTTGCTCTTTGAACCTGCAGCTGCTTTGAAATGGCTCCAAGTGACTTTCCTGACTTGTTCAAGTCAATGATTCTCTTTTTCAGATCTGTGCTGAGCTCCTTTGACTTTCCCATTGTAGCGTTTGTGGGTGTTTTTATCCAATGAGCCCTTTTTAAATGGCCTCAGAGAAGTCACCAGCTGTAGTCACTCATGATCACTCACAGGAAGTTAAGAGGTCATGCTATGAAGCTCATGTCATTGACACAACTTTCTAAGTCTCCAAAATTGCTCATTCATGTTGCTGTATGTATATTTTTGACCCAGCAGATTTGGTCACAATTTCAGTTTACCCATAATAAAGTCATAAAAGAACCAAGCTTCATGAATGTTTTTTGTGACAAAGAAGGATCTGTTCCAATCACTATATCAGAGAAAAATCAGAGTAACTGGAAACTCAAGACAGCCATGACATTATGTTCTTTACAAGTGTATGTAAACTTTTGACCACCACTGTAGCTCTCCTTGTGCTGCTGCAGCTCTCTGATCTCAGTCTTCAGGGTGCTCAGCTCTGTCTTGTCCTTGTCTTTGTCCTGCCTCAGTCTGCTCAGCTCCGTGTTGAGGCTCCAGGTCTCCTCCTGGCTCGGCTGATGGCTGATCAGCTCTCTCAGCTGTACCAGTTCTCTCTCCAGCTCACTGAACTTCATCTTCATGTCGGTGATGATGTGGGTTAGCTGGGGGTCCTGGGCCTGTTCAGAGCTGGGGGGCTCACTCTTCTCAGAGGGCTGCTCAGCAGGAGGACAGGTGGAGGTTGAGGTGGTGGTTGTGTCTGGCAGGGTGTGGGTGTCATCAGGCGGGGAGCACTTCTCCAGTTGGGCTCTTCCTTTTATGAGGGGAAAGTCCAGCTCAAACTGCCTGAGGTTCCCCTGCACCATGACAGTCCCGTTCTTGTATATGTTGACTGATGTCATGGGGGAGTCCGGTTCTTCTGCCTCTTTGACTTTCAGTTTCCAGCCATTACAGATCCCCTCTTTCTTCACGGAGGGGTAGTGGGTCTTTATGGCAGAGTGCCATGCTAGTGGCTGCTCTGTGAAGAAGATCAGGTTGCTGGCGTCTCCATTTTTGTAGGAGTCAGAGAAGTCTCTGCCTTCCTGGCACTCTCATTTTTCAGATCTTGTGTGTACGAGAGAGGAACAGCTTCTGTATGTGCTGTCTCTGAGGGTCCAGGGCTCTGCTGAGGCTGCATGGTTGTTGTTGTTCCAGCTCCTTAGTAACCGTTGCTAAGGCTTCCAATCTTGTTGGTTAGCTGTTAGCTCTGTCTCCATCTGTAAACCTTCATGTGAGAGCGAGAGCAAGCAGCAGCAGCATGAACTCCTGAAGATAAACTCTTCTTACATACAGAAGCTGTTCCTCTCTCGTACACACAACGATTGAAAAGAGAGTGCCAGGACGGCATACAACAGAAAGTGCGAAGGAAAGAGCCAGGCTTCTCTGACTCCTACAAAACTGGGAGCCGCCCGCAACCTGATCTTCTTCACAGAGCCGCCACTAGCATGGCACTCTGCCATAAGAACCCACTTACCCCTCCGTGAAGACAGAGGGGATCTGTAACGGCTGGGAAAACTGAAAAGTCAAAGAGGCAGAAGAACCGGACTCCCCCATGACATCAGTCATATACACGAACGGGACTGTCACTGGTGCAGGGGAACCTCAGGCCAGTTTGCGCTGGACTTTCCCCTCCTAAAAGGAAGAGCCCAACTGAGGTGCTCCCGCCTGATGACCCCCACCTGCCAGACATCACCACCACCCCTCACCTCACCTGTCCTCCTGCTGAGCAGCCCTCTGAGAAGAGTGAGCCCCCCAGCTCTGAAACAGCCCCGACCCCCAGTCACCCCACATTCATCACCGCCTGAGATGAAGTTCACGTGGCTGGGCGAGACACTGGTACCGTGAGGGCTGATTCACCATCAGCCGAGCCGGAGGAGACCTGGAGCCCAACACGGAGAGTGAGCAGACTGAAGCCGGACAAAGACAAGGACAAGACAGAGCTGACACCCTGAAGACTGGATCAGGAGCTGCAGCAGCACAAGGAGCGCGTCGTGGTGGTCAAAGTTTACATACACTTGTAAAGAAACATAATGTCATGGCTGTCTTGAGTTTCCAGTTACTCTGATTTTTCTCTGATATAGTGATTGGAACAGATCCTTCTTTGTCACAAAACATTCATGAAGCTTGGTTCTTTTATGACTTTATTATGGGTAAACTGAAATTGTGACCAAATCTGCTGGGTCAAAAATATACATACAGCAACATGAATGAGCAATTTTGGAGACTTAGAAAGTTGTGTCAATGACATGAGCTTCATAGCATGACCTCTTACTTCCTGTGAGTGATCATGAGTGACTACAGCTGGTGACTTCTCTGCGGCATTTAAAGGCTCATTGGATAAAAACACCCACAAACGCTACAATGGGAAAAGTCAAAGGAGCTCAGCACAGATCTGAAAAGGGAATCATTGACTTGAACAAGTCAGGAAGTCACTTGGAGCCATTTCACAGCAGGCTGCAGTTTCAAAGAGCACAGTGCAAACAATTGTTTGTAAGTTTAAAGTGCATGACACTGTTTGTTCACTGCCACGATCAGGAAGAAAACGCAAGCTGTCACCTGCTGCTGAGAGAAACTGGTCAGGAGGGTGAGAGTCACCCAGGAGCACCAAAAACGCAGATCTGCCAAGAATTAGCGCTGCTGGAAACAGGTGTCAGTGTCCACAGTCAAGCGTGTTTTGCATCGCCATGGATGAGAGAGGCTGCCGTGCAAGAAGGAGCCTTGCTCCAAAGCGGCACCTTAAGGCTCGACCTAAAGTTTGCTGCTGATCACATGGACAAAGATAGACCTTCTGGAGGGAAGTTCTGTGGTCAGATGAACAAAAATGGAGCTGTTTGGGCCACAATGCTTAGCAATATGTTTGGAGGAGAAAAGGTGAGACCTTTAACCGCAAGAAACACCATGCCTACCATCAAGCACGGGTGATGGTAGTATTATGCTGTGGGCCTGTTTTGCTGCCAATGGAACTGGTGTTACAGAGAGTCAATGGGACAATGAAGAGGAGGATTACCTTCAATTCTTCAAGAAACCTAACGTCATCAGCCCGAAGGTGGGTCTTGGGCGCGTTGGGTTTCCAACAGGACAATGGACCCCCAACACACATCAAAGGTAATGGAATGGCTAAATCAGGCTAGAATGAAGGTTTTAGAATGGCCTTCCCAAAGTCTGACTTAAACCCCATTGAGAACATGTGGATAATGCGTGAAAGAAAACAAGTCCATGCCAGAAAGCCAACAAATTTAACTGAACTGCACCAATTCTGTCAAGAGGACGTGGTCAAAGATTCAACCAGAAACTTGCCAGTAAGCTTGTGGTGGCTACCAAAGCGCCTAATTAAATAAAAATGGCACGGACATGTAACCAAAATATTAGCATTGCGTATGTATATTTTGACCCAGCTGATTTTGTCACATTTTCAGTATACCATAATAAAAGTCATAAAAGAACCAAGCTTATGAATGTTTTTTGTGACAAAGAAGATCTGTTTCCCAATCACTATATCAGAGAAAAATCAGAGTTGTAGAAATAACTGGAAACTCAAGACGCCATGACATTCATGTTCTTTACAAGTGTATGTACAACTTTTGACCACCACTGTAATGGTAGCACTGAAGGAGCTGAGAGAGGAGGTGAAGGAGCTGAGAGGGGAGAGAGAGCACCAGGAGAGAGCTGGCCTCTCGTCACAGAATCTCCAGGACAAAGACAGAGTCAGCCAGGCCTGACAAGACAAACTCTGGATTCACACCTAGAACAAACCAGGATCCTGGGGCACACACAGAGCACCAGACAAGAGGCTCCACCCACCCAGATCCACCAGAACCAAGAGCTCCACCAACCGAGACCACCAGGACCAAGAGCTCCACCAACCCAGATCCACCCGAACCAAGAGCTCCCCAACCCAGGACACCAGGCCCAGAGGGCTCCCCCAACCCAGAGACCCAGCACCAAGAGGCTCCACCCAACCCAGATCCACCAGAACAGAGCCTCACCAACCAGAGACCCGGGACCAGAGCTCCACCAACCCAGATCCACCAGAACCGAGGAGGCTTCACCAACCCAGAGACAACAGGACCAAGAGGCTCCACCCACCAGATCCACCGAACCAAGAGCTCCACCAACCCAGAGACACCAGAACAAGAGGCTCCACCAACCCAGAGACCCCAGAACCAAGAAGCTACACCACCCAGCAGCTCCCCTCCTCACCAAACCAACACCACAGCCACACCCCTCCCCAGCCCACTGATTGACCCCACCCTCGTCCACCCAGACTGGCACAGCAACCAGGACATCGTCATCCTCATTGACTCCAATGGAAAGTTCTTAAATGAAAAGAAACTGTCCCACCCACAAAGTGGCCCAAACTCTTGTGTCCAAAACAGCCAACATGCCATGGAGCTGCTACGAGGAGCGTCTGGGTTCTCCAGCCACATCATCATCCACACCGCACCAACGAGCTGAGAACGCAGCAGGAAAGAGTATCGGAGCCACTCAGGCGAATGATAGAAAAAGCCTCCAACACCTTCCCCAACAGTAGATAGTATATCAACACTGCTGCCCAGGAAGACTTCCACCCAGACACCCATCCCACAGGTTAACAGCAGCGTCTCCAGAGACTGCGTCTTGAAGCCCAACGTCCACCTGGCCCATCCCCCACCCTGGACATCAACTGCCTCTAGACCATGTCCATCTTTAAAAATACCGTCCCCATCTTCGCCCAGACACTGAAGAACGTCGCTCTCAACCGAGACCAATCCACCCCTGCGAGGAGCAGGTTGGCCCGCAGCCCCCCAAGACCGCTACCCAGACCACCACCACGGAGACCTGACCTTCCTCATCCCCCTCCACGAAGACCCCACCCAAACAGCTACTGAACCCCCTCACACCCGACCAGAGCCCCTCCTGCCCCCAAGAGCCCACCCCAGCGCCATAACCAGGAGCCACACCCCGTCCCACTGAGCTATGCTCAGGTGGTGAGGAGAGCAGCAGACCCCCCCCTTACCACTCAAACCTCTAACCCACCCTACCCACCGCCACACAGCCAGCTGAGAGACATCCAACACATGCTCAGCCTGCTCTGCTTCCCACCTGATAGGTCAAGTTCAGGTTTAACACTGAATGCAACATTTTGAATTTCAAACTGAATGAATCTAAATCATTTATTATCTCATGTTGGAACATCCCGGGTCTGAGGTCCTTGCTTTTGGCCCTTAAGAGCAGACCCCAGATTTTACCCAGAGTTAGGAGATGCAGATTATTTATTTTGCAGGAAACTTGGTGGAGGAGACACTTCCACTGGTTGTCCCGCAGGCTCCAAGAGAGTTGGTGTTCCCATCCACCAAACTGAAAGGAATAAGACAGGGCAGGATCGATTCAGGTGGAATTGTGATTTGGTACAAAGCCACCTGTGACACACTCATCGAATTGATCAAAAAGGTGAATTTCAATTTGGCTCAAATAAAAAAGAGAAATTGTTTGCCACAGATAAGATATTCATGTGTGCAGTATATCCCCCCATCAGAATCCCTTATTAATGAAAATGTTTTCTCCATCTTGAAGATGAAATCAGTCACTACCAGGCCCGGGGAGCATACTGATCTGTGGAGACCTTAATGCCAGAAAGGTTTGAACCAGATTCTATTAATCCCATGGGACAGACATCTACTGGCCAAACCAGCATTCCTCTCCCTTCCATATCCTTCACATCCGCAAAGAAACCACTTTGACCAAAACTGTCAACAAAAGCGGGACCAGCTCCTGCAGCTCGTCGAAACACTGGGTCGGTACATAGTCAACGGTCGACTTCGAGGGGACTCCTTTGGTTGTAACACACCAGCTCTCCTCTTGGCAATCAGCCACAGTAGACCACAACATAACAGACTAGACCCCTTCTATCTGGAGCGCATGTACAGTCAGCCCCCTCACACCTTTCTGACCCAGTAACATGACGCTGTTACATTAGAAAGACAGTTAACAGACCCTCACGCAGCGGGCCCAGTAAACTGAACTATACAAAACAACCTTATAGATGGACAAACACAGCAAAGAGCATACCCAGAAAGCAATCACACATCAAACAATTCAATTCAATTAGACCATTTATCTCCAATTCATATTCCCACAGTGAAGATGGTCCTGAATCAAGCTGTGCGGGATATCAACGACATTTTTGACATGCAGCCGAGTTCTCCAATCTTGAAACAGTATCAACATCGCACAAATCAAAGAAATCAGCCAGTGAAAAGTTGGTTTGATACAGACTGCAGACGTCTGAGAAAACACTCAGAAATTTTCAAATCAACAACACAGACCAACTGACAACCCCGAGCTCCGCATCCGATATTGGGAAACATTGTGAAAATATACAGCAGGAACACTCAGAACTAAAGGATGCAGCATGCACAGCACCAATGAACGAAATCGGAAGAGTCCATTGACTCAAATGATTTCTGGAAAAATGGCAAACAATCAGCAAACCGCACAAAGAAGAATTGGCTATTCAAAATGGTGAAATTTGGAAACAACCACTTTGAAAACCTGTTAATACTATTACACTGAATCCGGCCCAAAATGAAACTCCTGAACAAATTATAAACTCTTGGAATCAGTCGTTAAAGACAACCCGAACCCTTTAGTTACCAAATTACTGAAAAGGAGCTACTAACTCACATCCAGGCCCTACAACCAAGGAAGGCCAGTGGTCCCGATGGCATTTTGAATGAAATGCTGAATTTAACAGCAGAAATTCAACATTGCCATTTTGAAACTATTCAACCTTGTCCTCAACCTGGGTATTTGCCTGACATCTGGAGCAAAGGAATCCTAACGCCAATCTTTAAAAATGGAAATACTATTTGACCCAAACAATTACAGAGGCTATGTGTCAGCAGCAACCTGGGGGAAGGTATTCGCAGCATCCTAAAACAGCCGACTGCAAGACTTCCTCAGCGAACAGAACTTTCTGAGCAAGAGTCAAAAATTGGATTTCACACCACGACACGAACTGCTGACCACATCTACACCCTTCACACTCTTCATTAACACAATGTTCTCAAAACAAGAAACACATTTTTTCTCTTGTTTTGTAGACTTCAAAAAAGCCTTCGACTCAATCTGGCACGTGGTCTGTTCCTAAAGTTTATTGAAAAAGGTATAGGGGGAGAATCTATGAACATAATTAAAAAAACATGTACATAAATATTGGATGTGCTGTGAAGATCAACAACATGGAAACAGAATTTCTTCCCCCAGCAGAGGGGTGAAACAGGGCTGCGTCTCAGCCCCACCCTGTTAAACATTCAGATTGATGAATTTGCTAAATCACTTGAACAGTTGAATATCCCTGGCCTCGCTCTCTCTGACACAGATTTAAATGCCTACTCTTTGCAGATGATCTGATACGTTAGCTCCATCTAAAGAGGCATACAAAAGCAACTAGATCATCTGCAGACTTCTGTGAGACCTGGGCCCTGACAGTAACCTAGAGAAGCCGAGGATCATGGTCTCCAGAACGACCCAGATGTCAGGGAAACCCAAACCAAAAGTTCTTGCTGGGCTCGCTGACATGAACTCACACCTAACTACACATATTTAGGACTCAAATTCGCTCTACAGAATTTTAATCTGGCCATTAATGAACTCAGAGACAAGGGAAGAAGCTTTTTACGCCTTAAAGAAGTCCTCAGTTATTGTATTACCCGCTAGAATCGGGCTTCACCACACGGGGCGGCTGCTCCACCACCTGGCTAAACACCGCCCCTTATTCACATCTTCCACTTCAGAACCTGAAACACGATCAACACCGTACATTTAAAACATGCAACTGTTTCTATTTCAAAGGGTGCGCCGTACCATGTTGCGAGCAGCAGACAGGTGCGATCGTACCGTGTGGGCGAGCAGCAGGTGGGTGCAGTCGTGACTGTGCAGCCTGGCAGACAGGTGCAGTCCGTACCATGTGCGAGCTGCAGCAGGTGCCAGTTCGTACCTTGGCGACTGCAGACAGTGCAAGTCGTACCTGTGCTAGTCTGCAGGTGGTGAGGTCGTCCTGTTGCGAGCTGCAGGTGGTGACAGTCGTACCTCGCGAGCTGCAGACAGGTGCAGTCTACCTGTGCGAGCTGCAGGTGGTGTAAGTCGTACCTCTGAGCTGCAGACAGTGTAGTCGTACCTTGCGAGCTGCAGGGGGGTGCAGTCGTACCTGCGCGAGCTGGCAAGAGCAGTGGACCAGGTGCGTTACTGCGGCGAGGCTGCAGGGTGGTGTAAGTCTACCTCTGAGCTGCCAGACAGGTGGCAGTTCGAACTGTGCGAGGCTGCCAGGGGTGGTAGTCGTACCTCTGGAGCTGCCGAGACGAAGTGCAGTCGTACCTGTCTGCAGCTGCAGGTGGTGCAGTCGTACTGATGCGAGCTGCAGGTGTTGCTGGGTCTCTCGTATTCCTCCTCAAGCGCCGCGCCTTTCAGGGTTCTTTGGGGCTCGGTGAGTGGGCTCGTCGTCCTGGACGACCCCACTGTGATGACAGAGCCTTCCGCTCTTTCTTCACTCTCTTCAGAGGTCGGGACCCACGTAACGACGACACGCTGCCGACAGCGGTTGAGACCTCTTCGATGCTGCGCGGCAGAGACAAGGACGTCACGACGTCAAACCGTTTATGCTCATCGTGAGGTGTACTTTTCCTGTGGGCGGGGCTACACAAACCAGCTGCTGGTGCAGAATTGCCAGGTCCGACACTTCCCGCCAGCCAACCGGCACCCACGGTCGAGAAGCGGATAGGGCTACAGC
>NW_020859719.1:0-1375 GCF_000972845.2 Larimichthys crocea | reverse complement strand
TGTCTGTCTGTCTGTCTCTCTCTGTCTGTCTGTCTGTCTGTCTGTCTGTCTCTCTCTCTCTGGTTCTCTCCACAACCGTCTTGCTGCTGCTTGTCCTGTCCCTCCTCTGAGCTGGTCGACTTCGAACCAGAATCTGAAGTGCTGCTGCCCCCACCTGCAGAAGGATCGACACCGTTGACAGTCCCCTGAACATCTGTCTCTTCTTCAGCATAAGTCAGCAACAGCGAGCGCTGCCTACGAGTCAACTTCTTTGGCACTCTGATCTTTATGTGAACGTAGTGATCTCCATAGCTGTAGCTGTTCATCCTCCGAATGCCTTTCCCCTGCAGCCGGATCACCTGATCGGCCTGGCAAGCTGGAGGAATCACTATAGTGATTGTTTCATAGAGGCCCTGAGCTTTGGCTGTGCCCCCCAGGATGGCCTGAGCTATAGAGATCAACACATCTGAGTGGATGTTAATCCCATTGCGCCTGAACACTGGGCTTCTCTGGACCCTGAATGTAATGAGGATTTCACCATTCCCTACTGACATGCGAACCGTCTGACCATCGTCCACTCCGGCAGGTACTGGTACAGTGACTGTCTGCCTCCTCTTGGTCTGGCCTGAACCTCGGCACAATGCGCAGGGTGTGGTTATGATTGATCCCTTCCCACCACAGCGTCGACAGGTAGTGCGCATCATGAAAGGACCCGTGTTGATTGACTCCATGCCAGTGCCGTTGCAATAGTGACAATGAGACACCTTGGTGCCCGGCTCGCTGCCCTTTCCATCACACCTCGAGCAGTTGTCATCAATGTTTACACTAAGCTCCTTACTAGCGCCCTTCGCTGCCTCCGAAAACGTAAGCTCCATCACAAACTCGGGTCTTTGTTCAAACATGTTGTTAAAGCCTCCGAAGCCCATTCCACCAGTAAACTCTCCAAAGATCTTCCTAAAGAGCTCTTCAGGGTCTATGCTGGTCCCCCCGGCCCTGTAGTACTGCTGCTGGCCTGCCCCAGCACGGTTTGGGTCGAAGCCTGCCGCTCCGTCTGTGTCATACTGTTTCTTCTTTACCTCATCACTCAGCACCTCATAGGCTTCAGCCAGCTTGGCAAACTTCTCTTTGGCCTCTGGGTCATCTGGGTTGGTGTCTGGGTGGTACTTCTTTGCCAACTGGTAGTATGCCTTCTTGATGTCCTTCTGAGAGGCAGTGCGGGAGACACCCAAAACTTCATAGAAGTCCTGCTTGTTTGCAAACATGCTACTAGTATGAAAAGAGTGGCATGTAGTGCCATGGGGGCATCTTGTGCCTGCTGTCAGCCCTCTCAATGTCACGACATGTCGCCGTGTCCACGAGCTCAGGCGAACTGCTACCCCTCCCCGGTTCGTCTGCG
>NW_020859718.1:0-593 GCF_000972845.2 Larimichthys crocea | reverse complement strand
CCTCATGAAGTTTTCTCTTGGGACTCTAATCCGTAGAGTTGCAGAGAGGCGGTTCCCCCACTCAGAGTCTCCATCCCCCCAGGTTCCCTCCAGGATCCCTCCCGTCAGCCTCTGGACCACTCTACCGATGGTCCCGCCTCATCCCTCTCCCCTTTCCTCCCATCATCCCTTACTCCCACCCTCCCTTCTCCTTCATCCCCCTCACCTTTCCTCCCCTCATCCCTTCCTCCCTCCCTCCCTTCATCCCTCATCCTCTGACCCTTATCCCATCATCCCTCCATCCCTCAACCCCTATAACCCCCCCTCCCTAGACCCTTACCGCAGCATATCACCCATGCTTCCCGAATGTCACTTGTAATAAACATGTTTAAACATCATCTGTACGGGTGTGGTCCTTGTTAGTGAAATGGAGTTTTTCATAAACTGGGTTCAGGAATAAGGGCCACGCCTCATACTCATTCAATTTCCGTTCTCCACATACTTAAGCACTCCTTTTCCGTCCACTCCTTCTTTGACGCCGCTGTAACATCCCACCCCCCCAAACCCTCTTTCTCGCTTTGTCTTCCCGTTTCTCGTCTCCATTCCCACACAGG
>NW_020859717.1:0-674 GCF_000972845.2 Larimichthys crocea | reverse complement strand
TTGACAGGTAGGTGCCGTTACAGATGGCTTACAGACTTCAACCTGTCTCACGTCCACCGATGATCCACGTCTCTGGAAACCTACGGTTGTTGTCATGGGTACTGTTATGGAATTTTCTATCCTTAGGTTTCCTTAGGTTACACAGTACTAATTGTTTGGCTTTGACTAGGCCAGTCTATCTGTAGAAGAGACCTATTGCTGCCTTCTTAGACATCATAGATAGCTTGTTGTTGATGTTCCAATCTGCGTAAACAGACATCTGTGTCTTCAGACTAGAATATGCTGACAATAACACCTGCATGGGTAAAGACATTCTCTTTGACTAATTCTGGGCGTGTAGTATTTGTGGTGTTATCTTGGGGTTTAAAGTCGATCCACCAGGATGAGTTGGGCAGAATGTGAGACCGACTCAGGCACTTCTGATGAACTTTGAGAGTGTCTCTAATTCTCCTTGGGCCAATGCAGCATAAGACATCAGAGGCTCCTGAACACTTTCTGAACTCCTGACCTCACCATTGACCTTTGACTTCAGCAATTTCTCCACAACAATACGACTTCCATCCTTTATACTGTCTGTGTGTTTAACGTATACACCCTTTATAAAGGATGCCTCATTAGTGGTGCCGTTACTGTGCTTCATCAACAACAGAGCACATCCTTAAGTATTGACAGCT
>NW_020859716.1:0-510 GCF_000972845.2 Larimichthys crocea | reverse complement strand
GATCGGATTCAAAACATCAAAGTTCAAGTTGAATTTATTGTTCTTGTACAAGAGGAGCGTTTCACAGTGCAACACACTAAAGAGGTTACAGAGAAAAAGCGTTAACAGTTGGTTCTTATACATTTTCCTGAAGATGGGCTGTCTCAACTTCTGTAAATTGTTAACAGGCAATTTTCATATAATGCATTTAAACAGTTTTCTTCAACATATCCCCTAATGAGTAGCCAGTATGTCCCCAGTCTTGATGTCACCTCTCTGACCTGTCCCTGGCTCATTCTGTTCTGAAATCCCTCTGTTGATTCATTAACCTGAACTTTACCTCACCCTGCCAGTCTGAGGAAAACATTAATAAAGGGAAGTGCCCTAAGGACATGTAATAAATAACAAACATTATATAAGTTAACACCCTGATTTTTATGACAATCCAGAGTCAGTCTGTGTTTCATTTCATCTCTGTGCTGTCTGAAAGAGTCTGAAGAGATTTCTGTCCTGACCCAGTGATGCAGATCA
>NW_020859715.1:0-791 GCF_000972845.2 Larimichthys crocea | reverse complement strand
AGTACTCGGACAAATTGACATTATTTAATAATAAAAACATATTATTCCGCATCACCTGATCAATAATGACGCGCGTCATCCTCCTATATAATGACGTCGGTCAGTGCGCCCTGTTTCTCTGCCGGAAGCGCACAGGTAAGGTAAGTTTTCATCTGTTTGAGTGTGTGCATACACATACACATATACCTTTGGCTGCGCTATTGTCCGATGAGGAGAAGAGGGATGTGTGTGTTGTTATGCGTATTTAGCGCGGAGCAGAAGGGAACGGGGAAAGATGTGTGTGTCTGTGTGTGTGTGTGTGTGCAAAACCAAAAATCATTTCAACTCATCGGTTCATTCATTACTTGTTTTCCTGTACAGATTATAAAATCCCCTCTAGGCAAAAATGTGTCATCAGCTCTCCACTTCATGTCTTTGCCTCCTCCAGCTTTTGGTGCCAAGAGCTGCCATTTTTACAAACAATCACTGATGGCTGAGAAAGTTGTACATTTGTGAAAGTGTGTCCAAAACAAAACACAGAGAGAAAGTGCCTGCTTTGGGGTAGTGTTTAGCTCAGTTGGTAGAGCAGCTGCCTCATGTGCAAAAGCTCAGTCTTTGCTGCAGAAGTCCAGGGTTTGAATCTGACCTGTGGCTCTTTCCCGCATGTCATTCCCCGTTTCTCTCTCCCCATATTTGCTGTCACTCTTTAGCTGTCCCTATCAAATAGTAAAAAAAGAAAGTGCCAGGTTGTTTTCATAAACCAAACATGGCGACAAGAAATCAGATACTATATCTCCAGTGCAGTGCAGTTA
>NW_020859714.1:0-583 GCF_000972845.2 Larimichthys crocea | reverse complement strand
CAACTAGAGCAATGTCTCGCCCAGTTTTTATGCCAGAGACTTTTTTCTGGTACTGGGCGGGACTGGATAGATTGGGCTGAGCAGTTTGGAATGGCTGCTGATGTAAATAACTGGGACGAATCGCTGAGACTGAAATTTATGGGTCTTTTGTTGTCAGGCCGAGCTCGTGAGGTTTATAGTGGACTATCAGCGGCGGCTAAAACTAATTATGCCTCATTGAAAGATGCTATGGGGAGGTGTTTGGATCCATGTGATAGTGATGATTGGAATCGAGCTAATTTTTCCTCCCGGAAGAGGCTTCATAATGAAAGTGTCCGTGAGTTTGGTATTGCCCTGCGCCGGTTGGTCGCTAGAGCCTATCCATCAGCAGATCTTCACACACAGGATTTACTTGCGAAGGATCATTTTATTGCATATGTGGGCAGTGGCGATCTACGTATTAGCCTCCGTAGCGCTAAACCTGCAACCTTGGAGACCGCAATTAATCTGGCCTCCGAGCTTGAGTTTATTAGGGGTTTGGAAAATAGCCATTTAGTCCAAGATGCTAAAGTTCGGGGAATTTCGGAGCATAAAGCTAAAGATA
>NW_020859713.1:0-952 GCF_000972845.2 Larimichthys crocea | reverse complement strand
AACTGTTTTTGTCTCTATAGCTAATATAGTGTGCCTGAAAAAGCACACTATATACTATTCACCGCGCTTATTTTTGAGTGTGCCTGAAAAAGCACACTATATACTATTCACCGCGCTTATTGAGTGTGCCTGAAAAAGCACACTATATGCTATTCACCACGCTTATTATTGAGTGTGCCTGAAGAAGCACACTATATATTATTCACCGCGCTTATTATTGAGTATGCCTGAAAAAGCACACTATATACTGTTCACCATGCTTATTATTCTTTTTTTGGCACACTACTCCTCCCGCAGTTTTGTCGCACATACACAAAAAAGGTATCAAAACGTGCGGCTCGGCCGGGAATGGGCTATTATGATGTTATGTTCTAAGCTATTCGCCAAACAGTTTGCTTAAAAATCGCCAAAAACCACACCAAAAAATTAATGGGTGTGTATTGGTAGAATGTTCGCAAGCTACAGTTGGTGACATCATCGCTAGAGTGGAGAGGGAGAGAAAAAACTGTCAAAATTTTTTATTTGTAAACTGCTCTCGAGGCCACAAATTTGACTCTACAGAAATAATTTATACATAGAAACGTAGGAAAATTTGTGGTGGTCGCAGTGATAACACTGCTGAAGCTGTCACACTTATGGTTTTGGTGTGGGACACAAAGATGTGCCAGCAACACCCATCCACACCCTTATAGACTGCCATGTTAAAAAGGCGGGAACATTTCTGGAGGAAAGCAGAAGTAACGTTTCTTTGAATCACTCTAAAGGGCACATTTCTTCATTTTACTGACACAAAATATCCATGTAGATGTTCAGGAAGAGTTCAAGATGCTCAAAGTTAAGCCAGTTCAATGATTGGATATACGGTTTGGCCAGAAATCCTTCCTGTTCGAGGGGTACTTTCAGCGTTTTTTCTCTCTTTCTCAGCAGTGTCAAATGTCACAGGAGCAGCTGC
>NW_020859712.1:0-654 GCF_000972845.2 Larimichthys crocea | reverse complement strand
ACAGGTGGTGATGTGTTCGTGTCCCCTCTCTCACAGGGACTTTGCGAAGATGATCAAGCGTCCGTTCTCGGTGTACTACAACCCGTACACTCAGAGCATCGACTTGCTCAAAGACACGCGCAGCATCGAGAACGTGGTCCAGGACCTGCGCAGCGACCTGACCACTGTGTGCGACGCTCTGGGGAAGATGAACACCTACATGGGTATCTGAGGAGGACACCTGTTTCAGCTCTGCGGTCTGACTGGTTCAAACATCAGTGACACATCACCACGCTTCTGCAGAACATCATCTGTGCTGTCTCACCTGGAATGAAGTTAGAACATCAGAACCAAAGACAGAACTAAGCGTCTGTAAATAAAACTTAACAAGGAGACATGTAAGTTTATTAACGATGATTCAGAGAGTTCACCTTCATGATCTTTAAATGTTGTGATCGATAATCAATAATCAATCATCTATAATCAATAAATAAAACATGATTCATCAGAGATGAAATAAAACAACAAAAATCTATTTCTTTGTCTTTATTTATACTTATATATTATTGATCCATTAAATCCACAAAATGATTGATCAGTTCGTTTATCAGTTCATTGGTGTGAGTTTGATCAAATCAAATCAGATCAGGTTTTATTTGTATAGTCCAAAGTCAC
>NW_020859711.1:0-585 GCF_000972845.2 Larimichthys crocea | reverse complement strand
TAACCCACTATGCTACTGACCGCCTAACAGGGGCATTTTTGCCCTTAAAATGCTGGAAGAAACCTAAAATGAGTGACTGTTTATGGGTTATATTGTCCCGAAATTTGACAAAAAGCATGTTGTTTGCATTAAGACAGACAAAATGCTCAAAAAAAAAAATCAAACGTAAAAAGGACTCAGATGTCCTGAGTGAAGCACAAACGTTCAGCTTTTATGTAGAAAGTATTTCATACCAACGTTAAATGAAAATGACTTTTTATCGTGTCGTCTTTGTTACCTGCAGTTTGGGCACTTCCTAGAAGTCATGTACGTCCTCCAGAAGCTGGTAATCAGACTGCCCCTCTTTTCTACGAGGTGTTTAATCTGGAAAGAAACGCACACAAACACGAGTGCGAGTCCATTAGTGCATCCATTTCCGGTGTGTGTACATGGTTGTATTTGTCATTGTGTGTGAGCGTGTGTGTACTCACCGGTTTGGCGTTCGCCGAACCTTCTGTGTTCGCCCCAACTATCATGTCTGTGAACTCCTGAAGCGCCGCCTGGATCTCATCTCCTGTCGCTTTGGGATTCTCCTCCAGGCACTGA
>NW_020859710.1:0-555 GCF_000972845.2 Larimichthys crocea | reverse complement strand
GACGCAGAACACACGTGCGTTCATACTGTACAGTACACTGTAAAAAAAGCAAAATTACACTAAAAAAATCCACGAAACAGCGAGACCGTGAAAAGTGAACCGCGTTATAGCGACAGACGACTGTATACAATTGCCAGTTTTTTGTTTTGGATGCTTTTTGATATTTGAGCCGACCTTGTTTTGGGTTTTTTATTTAATGAAACATATTTGTTCACGTTGTCCGTTGCATGAGGGCCACAGGACACTTTTATTCTCCACAGGTTACAGCGCACGCACGTGACAATTAGCGTTCCAACCTGTGCGTCACGTAAAGAGGCTGCGAGGACGTTCTGCCTGATGTTTTACTTATCAGCTACTTTTCAATAAATGTTGTGAAATCTGTGAACTTGTATTTTTGACAGAAAACATGAGGTTTCAAAGATATTTTAAAATATATATATATTTTAAAATAAATCAAAGCGGGCCAGATATAATTGATGGCGGGCAGGTTTGGCTCACGGGATGCCTATTAACCGGGCCCCTGTTCTACAGATATAATGGCAGAGGAGAAGAGAG
>NW_020859709.1:0-1546 GCF_000972845.2 Larimichthys crocea | reverse complement strand
AGGCTGAGGAGCAGATTGAGGCAGTTAATTCCAAGTGTGCTTCTCTTGAGAAAACCAAACAGAGGCTCCAGAGTGAGGTGGAGGACCTCATGATTGATGTGGAGAGAGCCAATGGACTGGCTGCCAATTTGGACAAGAAGCAGAGGAACTTCGACAAGGTTGCAACGTTTACTTTACGTGAACATGAAATCAAATCGAAAAAAACAAATACTAAACAAAGTTAAATGTTGTGTAATTTAGGTCTTGGCAGAGTGGAAACAGAAGTATGAGGAGGGTCAGGCAGAGCTTGAGGGAGCTCAGAAGGAGACTCGTTCTCTTGGCACTGAGCTGTTCAAGATGAAGAACTCTTATGAGGAAGCTTTGGATCACCTTGAGACCATGAAGCGTGAAAACAAGAACCTCCAGCGTGAGTTCTGACCACTTTCTTGAACAGCTCTTGCATTCAATACATTTGTATGTGTTAGAATGAAGTGTAGATATTTTACATTTCTAAGGCTGAACACTATAAAACACATATTTCTCTGCAGAGGAGATCTCAGACCTGACTGAACAGATTGGTGAGACTGGCAAGAGTATCCATGAACTGGAGAAGGCCAAGAAGCAGGTGGAGACAGAGAAGTCTGAGATCCAGACAGCTCTTGAAGAGGCTGAGGTACAATTCCTCTGCAAAGATCTTCTGAAAACCCATAGACAAATATATTATAAAAGGTCTGAAGACAGATGAATATTTTATTTTTTGACATTATTAGGGAACACTGGAACATGAAGAGTCTAAGATCCTGCGTGTCCAGCTGGAGCTCAACCAGATTAAGGGTGAGGTGGACAGGAAGCTGGCCGAGAAAGATGAAGAGATGGAGCAGATCAAGAGGAACAGCCAGAGGGTGATTGACTCCATGCAGAGCACTCTGGATTCTGAGGTCAGGAGCAGGAACGATGCCCTAAGAATCAAGAAGAAGATGGAGGGAGACCTGAATGAGATGGAGATTCAGTTGAGCCATGCGAATCGCCAGGCTGCTGAGTCCCAGAAGCAGCTGAGGAATGTGCAGGCACAGCTCAAGGTATTGTAAGACATCAAGATTGCACAATGGACTGTGCACATGCATTTTGGCATTTAACATTTTGTACATTTCGCTGATATTTCTTCATCAGGATGCTCAACTGCATCTTGATGATGCTGTCAGAGCCCAGGATGACGTCAAGGAACAAGCTGCTATGGTAGATCGCAGGAACGGTCTCATGGTGGCTGAAATTGAGGAACTGAGAGCTGCTCTTGAACAGACAGAGAGAAGCCGCAAAGTTGCTGAACAGGAGCTGGTGGATGCCAGTGAGCGTGTTGGACTTCTGCACTCTCAGGTGAACAAATGGCATGATTTTTCAATAATTTAAAATGTTTTGAAGTTTTTAAATAACATGAAAATCAGGCATGTGATGACTTGAAGAAGCAATACTTTTTTCATCCTTTAGAACACAAGCCTCATGAACACCAAGAAGAAGCTTGAGACTGACCTTGTCCAGATCCAAAGTGAAGTGGATGACACTGTTCAGG
>NW_020859708.1:0-779 GCF_000972845.2 Larimichthys crocea | reverse complement strand
GAGAAACCGTGCCTGTGAGCTGCAGAAACGACACAACCAGAGAGCTAAGTTCACGGATATTGCTGACTTCGTTGAAAGGCAAGTGAAAATTATGACATATCCTGTGTTTGGCAACATCCAAGACTCCCAACCAATAACTATAAATAGGGGAACAAACAAACCCAAGTCACAGTTTCATCCTGGAAACAAAGGCAGCAGCTTTGCTACCACTGTAGGCCCTGTGGAGAACAAATATCAGTCTACAAGGAAAGAAAAGAAAATCAAACAAACGGAAAGGAAAGCATGCATCTGCTGTGGAGGAGAACACACATTAGATGTACGCGTACGGATGGAAAGAATGCCTCATGAGAGGAAAATAAGCCTCTTGAAGGAGAATGGCATCTGTTTTGGCTGTGTACAGGACACATCAGTAAAGATTGCCGAAAAAGGATTTCCTGCTCAAGGTGTAGCCTTAAACATTCTACTATACTTCACAAGGAACCCGCTAATGATTTGGAGCAGACTGACAGGAAGCCAGAGCTGCATGTTGACAACACACGGGTGTCAAGTGGTCTTACAGGGGCTGGAGACCAGGACTGCAAACTGCCAATTGTTCCGGTTCAGGTTAAATCTAACAAAGGAACCAAAATTGTCATCACTTAGGCTTTCTTGGACCAGGGGAGTACTGCAGTGTTTTGCACTGAGAGCTTGATGCAAAAGCTCCACCTTACAGGGAGTAATTGGTGCATCCTTCTTCGAACCATGGGCCAGGAGAAAAGTTGTAAGCAGTAACATTGTGT
>NW_020859707.1:270-1047 GCF_000972845.2 Larimichthys crocea | reverse complement strand
GGGCCGTGTGATGGTGATGTGGTGTTAGGGTTAGGGTTAGGGTTAGGGTTAGGGTTAGGGTTATGCTGTGATTGGGTAAGTATCTCAGGTGATGTTTGGATTTTGGAGGGAAAGCAACTGCTTCGTCCTGATTGGTCAGGTTCTGGGGCGTCGGCCAGTGATGATGGAGACTATGTACTGTATGTGTGTGTTTCTGGTATGGAAGTTGGATAGCTCAGCAGGCAGGGGAACGAGACCCCCCCTGGGAGTCCCGGGATCCACGCCCCGCCCGGACAGCCAACGTCCCCAAATCCCCCCAGAAAAATTTAAAAAACAAACAAAATCCTTTTGATAATGATGATAATAAAAAAAGAAGGGGTGGTGGGGTTTATGTCTGTAGCTTATTGTGTGGAGGCCATCCCGCCTGGGAAGGTGAGGTTCAAGATCCCCTGTGTGGTGTGTGGGTGTGAGAGCGAGCGGGAGCGAGGGTGGCCAAGGTTTTGTTTTTTATGTATCTGAGGAAGCGTTTGGAATATCCTCTATTACGGAGTGATTTGAATAGTGATGAAACTGCGCTATTGAAATCTGTGTGTTGTGATGAAATACGGTAAAACCTGATTATTTGGGACTTAATGATGCCCTGGAAGGTGTGTTTTGGATGATAGCTATTTTTATGAAGTAGAGCGTGTGTGTCTGTAGTTTTGAAGTAGGGTTAGGGTTAGGGTTAGGGTTAGGGGGTTAGGGGGTTAGGGGGTTAGGGTTAGGGTTAGGGGTTAGGGGTTAGGGGTTAGGGTTAGG
>NW_020859707.1:0-260 GCF_000972845.2 Larimichthys crocea | reverse complement strand
TCGTTTAGTGTTTTAATAAATGTGTCAAATTGATTGATGTCGTGGGGCCAGATGCCGAAGATGTCATCTAGAAACCGGAGGTAAATGATAGGTTTATGGGTGCATTTGGCCAGTGCTTCTCGCTCATATAAATGTTTGCATATGATGGTGCAAACCTCTGCCCCATGGCTGTCCCGTGTATTTGGAGGTAGTTTTGGTTATTGAATTGAAAATCATTGTTGTTTAGACAGATGGTTAAGAGTTGGATGATTTCCGGGTCT
>NW_020859706.1:0-1517 GCF_000972845.2 Larimichthys crocea | reverse complement strand
TTCAATCCCCTCCAGTTTGCATGACGAAGTGTCCTTGGGCAATATACTGAACCCCAAATTGCTCCCGAAGGCTGCACCATTGGTGTGTGAATATGAATGAATGGTTAATTCCTAAAACTGATGATCATTTGGCACCTTGCATGGCAGCCAATGCAATCAATGGGTGAATGAGATATATAGTGTAAAGCGCTTTGAGTAGTCGGAAGACTAGAAAGGAGATATATAAGTATAGTCCATTTACCATGTTTACTTTTTCAAGTTCCAAAACAGTTCATTGAGCATATTTGTGTTTTTTATTGTAATAAATAGTATTTTTTTTTCAATTCGGATTTGATCATTTCTGTGTATTTTTGGGTCCAATGTGTTTATAAAGTAGGTCAAAGTGAAAAAATAATTATCAGATCATGTAGATGAAGTTGCGCTGAAAAAAAGATACCAAGCATGGGTATGGCAAACATTTTTTTATGTGGTATGTAAAGGCAAAATCAAAACTATTCAAAAACGGCCAAAATGCACTCAAAGCCCAAAGGGTTAATATTTCCACATTCTTAAAAACATCAAGCACATTACATGGTAGGGGTTGTTGATGTACTTTTTCATGCAGAGATCTTTTCTGTTTATGTGTCACAGGATGTTTGCACTACTTGATTTGACTACTTTTGAAAGTTCTACAAATTGTCTTACAGACTAATTCTGTCTTCTGGTTCTTGAGCACACACCATCACTAAAACGTGCGGTCACAAAGGGGATGAGTGACATCAGCCAGGTAGTATGAGTCTTTTAATAGTTCATAACATATTTTTTTGTGATAAATTCTTTATGGATCCAGAGCAAGATGGTTACAAATCAAGTATACATACATTCAGATTCAGGGTAAAATGTGGAAGTTAGATATTGCAGACATTTGTGTAATTGTGCAACTCCATGGAAATTAATAAGTAAATAAAGTTTATAACTTACATAACATATCTTAATGAGACTGGTGCTTACAGAAGGGAGTGGGAACTGCATTGCAGTATATTGTAATATTGTTTTTAAGAAAACTTTCAAATGAGAAATGACAATGAGGGACAAATGAGGGAAATATTTGTGGAACCAGCTGCTGTCACTGTACACAACTCAAATCAAATCAAATCAATTTTATTTGTATAGCCCAAAGTCACAAAGTACATTTGCCTCAGAGGGCTTTACAATCTGTACAGGGAGCGACACCCTCTGTCCTTAGACCCTCGGTTCGAGTGAGGAAAAACTTGCCCACAAAAACCTTTAACAGGGAAAAAAGGTGGAAGAAACCTCAGGAAGAGCCACAGAGGAGGGATCCCTCTCCCAGGACGGACAGACGTGCAGTAGATGTCACGTGTACAGAACAAATTAACACAAACATACTGTACAATTATAATGACTGATAAAATGACAATGAATCACAATGAATGATAAAATGACAATGAATTAAAATGAATGATAAATGACCACAGTAGCAGATATGATAGCAATAATATGTGTAGTGGACGTTGTGC
>NW_020859705.1:0-515 GCF_000972845.2 Larimichthys crocea | reverse complement strand
AGTTTTACAATAAATTATACCTCTACAGCATATAATATTTTAAGAAAACATGCCTCCTAATAAAAAAGAATTATTTCAGCTTGTTATTAGTATCGTAAATAATAAATTATGGAAGACTAGATGTAAAGTGATTCTCAACCAGACAGTGATTGATAGCGAATCAGTTTTTAAACAAATATTGACTGAACTTAGAAGACGCCGTTGATTGAACTGATAGACTTCCATGGCATATCTTGACAATTTAATTCCTTTATCTTCTGCTCATCTATATGTTCCTATGTGTGTATATATGTAAGTATAACATAAGTAAGGGTTTATGTGTACATATGTATCCGTGTGTATTTTAAACAGTCTTTTTTTCTATGTATTGATAAGCTGTGTTTACATGTTTGGATTTCGTATTATATTCCTATTAAAGTTTCTAAAGGTAAAAAGGAAGCCAACTCTTCTGGAAGTAGTGAGGGGCCCTTAAAAGGACCTTTGGTTTTAATAGTGAAGAGAATCATGAGTTTAAC
>NW_020859704.1:0-3044 GCF_000972845.2 Larimichthys crocea | reverse complement strand
TACTTGGAACCACTTCTATATTCCAGTTTATATATGCCCTTCCTTTTTAGGGAAACATTAATTAGGAAATCAACTCTAAATCAAATTTTCATTGTTATGCTGACGACAACAAACCCAATTATATTTATCGATCAAGACCTGAGAAACCAATCAGTTAACTAAACTCCAAAACCAGGGCCTAAAAGGGAGACAAGGGGGGGGGCTTGTTTCCAGGTGGGAGGGGACTGGTGAATTAGAGCGGCCAAAGGTGTAGGGGGTGTCCCCCGTTAAAGGACGGAGGCAGATGTTCCCCCCGTTGTGTATGCAGAATTTATTGCGTTGAAAGGAGACAGAAGAGGAGAATACATTCACAACAAGGTTATCCGTCAGCGGGAAGTTAAGTTACTACAAGCACGGCGGCTAACACACAGGGCGAGGTGCGTTCACTGAAAACCGTACGGAATGCCTATGATTATGTTCCCATGAAACAGTGGGGAAAAAATGGAACTTTAAAAAAAACCGGATATAAAACAACAAAACTAAACAGTATTTTCTCGTCAAGAACAAGTAAAAACCTTGAAATTAAACAAACGTTGGGGTTTGGGCCTTTTTCTAACCACAGCCCGCCCCTGGACTGTCTGCATAGACAGTCCGAATCCAGAAATTGAAAAGTCACTCAAGTTAGCAGCCGAATCTTCAGCTGCAATCCCTCCCAGGGCCCCCTGAGGGAGCCTGGGACCAGAATGAGCTACTGGGACGAACAGAGGTTCCGATCCTTTGAACCTTAATGGCCTGCGGTCCGGAAGTTGGCGCCCATCCCGCATCCCAAAAAGGTTAAGTGGTTTGTCACCTTCCCCAACATGGGCCCCCATAAAACTAAAGCTCTTGGAAGCCTTGGTAGATCCACAATTGAGGCAACCACTTTGGGTTTGGTTTTCGAGCTGTTTTTCCCCCCCCCGTCCTTCAGCCACTTCTGTCTCTCCTGGCAGGCTGGGCAGATAGTGACTGAAATAATCTTGACCAGAAGCAATCGACGAGGACTTTGGCTGTGTCCCCGCAATCGAGGTTGCCCAAAAGGGTGGTTACTCGACTGTTAACTTGGGGTTGTAAAACCAGCCCTGTGGGAAGCGATGCGTCGTAGCGTCCCCATCTAGTAGGAAAATTGCTTAGGCGTGATGGGAATTCTGGATCCGCTAACATCTGATAACGTAAACCAAAGGGGTTTTAGCATTCCAAGGATGCCTCCACTTTCCACCAAGAGACTCAGAACCTTGTGGGACTCCATGACGAACTTTGGTATGCATGGAGGATTCATCATTGACGTGAACAAACTGAGATCGATCTAAGAAATACGACTTAAACATATCCTGATAATAAAGACAGATTAATCATATCCAATAAAGAATGACTAACTAGAGGTAAAACATCCTTGAGCAGCCTGGTTGGGATGGGGTCTCAGAGACAGGTTGACGGCTTAGATGCAGAAATTATTAAAGCTATTTGATGAAGGTCGATGGGAGAAAAAGAGTCTAAATATATATCAGGTTTTACAGCTGTTTCCAAACTTGCTGTATCAGAATGCAGATCAATGCCTGTTGAGGGTAAGAGGTGATGGATTTTGTCTCTAATAGTTATAATTTTATCATTAAAGAAGCTCATGAAGTCATTGCTACTTAGACCTAAAGGAATAGATGGTTCAGTAGAGCTGTGATTCTCTGTTAGCCTGGCTACAGTGCTGAAGAGAAATCTGGGGTTGTTCTTATTCTCCTCTATTAATGAAGAGTAGTAGGCTGCTCTGGTGTTACGGAGAGCCTTCCTGTATGTTTTGAGATTATCTTGCCATTACATTACCCTACACACACTCTCTCTCTCACACACACATATATACACACACACGTGTGTGCATGTGTGTGTGTGTGCGTGTATGTGTCCTGTCTGCCCCAAATTCACTATCAGAAGTGAGAGTGTCATTCAGAGGCACTTGCTGAACCATGCGGCGAATGCAGTGCAATCCAAGGGTATGTTCATCAAGTATTTTTTTGAGTTCATATGCCTTTCAATGTTATTTTGAATGATACTTGTGGCTTTGCATGTCTAAGGTCATATTGTAACCAGTACACTGTGTTGCACTCCTTTGAGGACTGTAGATAAGCTGGTAACACTTTATTTGAAGGGGTGTTCATAAGACTGACATGACATTGTCATAACTATGTCATGAACATTAATGAATGTCAAGAAAAATATATAGATGAAAATGCTTATGACCACATCAAGATGTCCATGACGGGCAAAGTCCACACTTCTGATGGTGTAATGACAAGTAAGTAAACATTCCATGTTGTTTGGGGATCTTACTGTGTAGCCTTCACTCTAATGGCCATATAATGAATAGTTCCAAAGTGTACCCTGTTACTTGAGCTCAAGAAATTGCTTATGAAACATATTATTCATGGTGGTTAAGACAAGGCAGAGTAGCATTCAATGATGGTTGTAATGACAGGCCAAAGTCTGATTCAATGATGGTCTAAAGATAGGCACATGAAATGAGCCGTGAAGTATCAGTTGATGAACAAGCCAAGATGAATAAAACAAGTTTAATAAACGTTTGGTCCTGCCCACGGAAGGAGATGGCCCTGAAAGGTGAACAGGTTAAGTTGTCTTGTGTAACTATAAGCCAGTTGGTAGCTTGTGCTGTTGTAAGGTACGGTTTAGTAAGCCTTTCCCCCCGGGCCCCAGGAGAGAGCCCCCTGTTTGTTTTAATTTCCCCTATGTGTCTCCACCCCCAGTTCCTAGGAAGCTCCACAGGGTCCACGTCTTGTAGGGGCTGGTGCAAGGTAAGCGAAAGTCCACCTGCCAGGGCCCATGTGCGGTAATGTCAAGTTTGGTCCATGACAAATGACACTTCTCGCTATGGTGTTTTTGTATGTAATTTTCATGACAAAGATCATTACGACTAAGTTGCTTTCTTGTTTAATTCAAGTTGCACCCCCAAAACCATGTCAAGTTGGACCTTAAAAAGATTGACATACCAAAAAACCGCAGACACTTAATGGACAACAAGTCCA
>NW_020859703.1:0-660 GCF_000972845.2 Larimichthys crocea | reverse complement strand
CTTTCGAGTTCTCTGATCTGAGGAGCGAATGATTTAAATATATTTTTACTTAACAATAAATATTATTGTATAGGCTTTTGAGGATTCATTATAGTTCTAAGATGTTCAATATTGCTGGCGTTTGATGATTTAGTCATTTCATTAGATTGCTTTTATGATTTCTCAGAAATTATTGACACTCACCCTGGCTTCAAGCTTCTGAATCTGCTTCTTGCCTCCCTTCATGGCGATCTGTTCAGCTTCATCCAGACGGTGCTGGAGGTCTTTGATGGTTTGCTCCATGTTCTTCTTCATACGCTCCAGGTGAGCGCTGGTGTCCTGCTCTTTCTTTAGCTCCTCTGCCATCATAGCAGCATCAGTAATGGCCTTCTTAGCCTTATCCTCTGCATTTCTGCATTCCTGCACTGCTTCCTCCACTTCAGTCTGAAGCTGGGATGTATCAGCTTCCAGCTTCTTCTTTTGGTTTATCAGGCTAGTGTTCTGGTTTTACATGAATGTAGAGTTGCATTATGAAAACAGTTAAGGTTAACCAACGTACAGGAATGTATAGATAATTATCTTTATCTTACCTGTGAGTGCAGTAGCTGCACCCTCTCACTAACATCCAGCAACTCTTGCTCAGCAAGTTTGCGGCTTCTCTCAGTTTGCTCCAGAGCAGAC
>NW_020859702.1:0-2592 GCF_000972845.2 Larimichthys crocea | reverse complement strand
CACCTCGTGGGCGTGCTGTCCACTCCAAGCTTCCGTGACGCGATCAAATTCATGGTCATCGCACTTGACCACCGGCAAGAGTAATCCTGTCCTGAGTGAGTACAAGAGCGGTGCGCGGTGGTGCAACTGCTCACAGTTTCTTCACGGGTCCCAACCCCAGTACTCGTCGATTAGCAAGCCTCATCCTGGTCCCGGGGAATGGTCCTCTGCGCTCCTCCCTGCTGGCGTTCCTTCAGGTGCCTTGTTGGTGTCACGAGCGTCCTTAGGGCCGCGTTTTTTGGAGACATGCCTTCTTGTAAGCTTGCCCAGTAATACAAAGGCGCGAAAAAGGCACCGGGACCGGTCCTCTGGGCCGGGGCCCAACAATTCACATGTCAAACTCGATTTCCGTAATCAGGGTTTCCACGCCCGCGTCGCCTCTGATGATCAGGGAATGCGCACTAGTTCTCGTTAGAAGTCCGAAAGGGAACACATTCTCTCAGGCGGAAGCTTTGTTCTGTCGAATCTTCGTCCTGACTATAGCAGTTTGCCCACGCAATCGTTGACGTCCGTTCGAACGTCGTTCCCCTTGTGTAAGTGCCCTTCTACCATCACTCACGGCGCTCACACTTGAATTGCCCAAAATCGCAGAGGTTGATAACTGCTCGGATGCTATATGGTCCATAGATCGTACGAAGCAGCCGCTTCGTATTTTTGTACTGTGACAAGAAACCAAACTTTCTTTTCGTGCGAGGATTCGAGGCACCCGTTACTGGGAGTGGTTGATGCGTGACGTTGCGGCTGTGGTGGTAGCGTTGAGGTGCGTAGGTCGCGACAGCTTGGTAGTTCACACAGCCCTCTCTTGCGAAGGTTTTATTTGCCTGTAACCCTCCCGCAAGCCTAACCGCCGACACTAAGCCGGAAAAACAAAGAACAAAGTAGCAACTTGACACGCGTTAGCATCTCTGGAGCGATGTCGGTTGCCGCCCGTTGTAATATCTGTTTCTACGGGGAATAACATGTATAATATATGTCATAGCCAAAAAGCAGAGCAATTGACCATTTTTTAAAGTATTCTTCAGGTATCTGCTTGGGTGGATTTTGTGGTGAAGATGTACCCTATCAAAGCCTCGCGAAGCGAAGCGGACCACTGTAACGGTCGACGGGCACAAGAGAGGTCGCACACTCATTGCCAAAACCCGCCGCAAGTGCACAGGCTTGTAACCGGATGTTGACCTCCATTCAAGACTGCACTAGACGTCACTTGTTTCAGAGCTGGTCTCAGGATCATGTTCGAGTTCCGATGCTTTCCTGTAAGTTCTCGGATCCAGGGATGCTCCCTCCTCGTCCGGATGTTTTATCCCCACGGAGGGATATCCCAACAAGAAACGTCTAACCGAAGTGACAGGGCCAGGTTTAGAAGGCATGGCCTCGCAAACACCACCATCTGGTTTAATGCAAAAAGAAGAACGAACCCTCAGGCTGACCTACGCCCGTGAACACAATTTGGTGGCGTCCGGGCTGCCACGCATTCGGTCCCCTCGCTATTGGTCAGAACCGCTCGCTAAACTGCATGAATGTCAAACTCTTTACTCGGCGATCATGGTAGCGGACTGGATAAGTTTCTCACATGTAAGGCAGCTTTGGGTGGGCGGAATGCGTCCCATGGCGTTATTTGCTCCACCACGTTGTCGCTGGTATCGTCTTTGTAGCTTTCCGTGAGCGAGTCACTCCTCTCCGGGAAGCTCAATTCCATGATAACGCAACGAACGGAACACCACGCGCGATGATTGCGGCTCACTAGGGACCCCATCGTGTTGGTATTAGGCCAGGGAGCACATAAGCAGGGCAGGTTTGTTCACCGGAGGCCCCTGTACTTGTGAGACCGTGTCCCGACCTTCCCCGCTGTACATGTCTCTTGTCCACACACGTCACCTCCAACGCGCTTTGGTGTCCAGGGATGGGTAAATCTTGAACGTGTTTATTGGGATCACTTTTGGAAATCCCTGTCCGTACGTTTCTTAGTGTTCTTCTCGAGAGGTGTTATGTGCTCGTCATCGAGCATGAACCACGCAGGGCAGTTTCTCGTCTGCTGGTAGCTTGGAAATTCTGTGCGGGGTGAAAGGATGTTCCAGGGTCCTCGAGGGGCACCTCGTTATCCGCCCTAGGACTTGTAGTTCAGCAGCTGTTGGCGTAAGCCGTACGCGTCTCCTTGGCCTGTATGTTGAAGAGCAATACCGTTTCTCAGTCAGTGTACCGAGGCGCCGTGTATGATGATAAAGTGTAAGTGAACAGAGTGGAACGCTTATGAACAACCGTGCCACTTGCAGGCTGTCTCAAAACAAGTAGCTTACCAAGCGTGGTACAGATACACCGGTTTCACATACACCTTCACCGGAGCCAAGGCGTTGGGCTCTTCCGAGTACTCGCGGCGATTACCCGGCGCGAGGTACAGGGACTCGTGGATCTCGGTCAGGCCGTGACTGAGACTCAAGCTAGAGTTGCTCATTTTCTCATCGATCACGTAGCTCAAACCCTCGTAGAGTGAGTCCTTGTGGCGCCTGACCAGGATGTTGAACACCATGTCTGCTCTGCGTGCTTTACGGTAACGTA
>NW_020859701.1:0-1419 GCF_000972845.2 Larimichthys crocea | reverse complement strand
GCGGGGACGTCTCAGAGACTAGGTCTGGCTTTGCAGCAACACGTGTGGTTGGTCTGTGAAACCTCTTCACACTTCATGAATCTCGTCTCTTGTCAAATCTCGACCTGTGAAAGCTGCCAGCGTCTTTTCAACATGGCAGTGCAGCTCAGCTTCCTGTCTGTCTTCACTTCCTGTGTTTCAGAGCCCTCATTCGTCAGCTCGGCGTTGGACCCGTCAGACAGGAAGCTCTACTTCTTCTTTAGCGAGGTTGGGAAAGAGTTCAGCTTCGTAGACCAGCTGCTAATCTCCCGCGTGGCTCAAGTCTGCAAGGTAAAGACAGTACAGACAGCACAGAGAGCACAGACAGTACAGACAGCACAGACAGTACAGACAGTAAACGACAGCACAGAGAGCACAGACGTAACAGACGTAAAAGAGAGCACAGACAGCACAGACAGTACAGACAGCACAGAGAGCACAGACAGTACAGACAGTACAGACAGCACAGACAGCACAGACAGTACAGACAGCACAGAGAGCACAGACAGTACAGACAGTACAGAGAGCACAGACAGCACAGACAGTACAGACAGCACAGAGAGCACAGACAGTACAGACAGCACAAGAGCCACAGACAGCACAGACAGTACATACATCAACAGAGAGCAAAAGCAGTAACAGACAGTACAGAGAGCCACCAGACATCACAGACATTACAGAACAGCACAGACGTAAAGAGAGCACAGACAGCACAGACAGCACAGAGAGAACAGACAGTAACAGAGAGCACAGACATACAGAGAGCACAGACATACAGAGAGCACAGACAGCACAGACAGTACAGACAGCAAAGAAGCACAGACAGCACATAGAGGATAGACAGCACAGACAGTACAGACAGACAGACAGCACAGACAGCAACAGAGAGTACAGACAGTACAGACAGTACGAACAGCACAGAGCACAGAGAGTACAGACAGTACAGACAGTAACAGACAGTCAGAGAGTACAGCCAGCCACAAGAACAGCACAGACAGCCAGAGAGCACAGAGAGCACAGAACAGTACAGACAGCACAGACAGCACAGATACTACAAACAGTACAGACACTACAGACACTACAGACAGCACAGACACTACAGACAGCACAGACACTACAGACAGTACAGACAGCACAGACACTATAGACAGTAAAGACAGCACAGACACTACAGACACTACAGACAGCACAGACACTACAGACAGTACAGACAGCACAGACACTATAGACAGTACAGACAGTACAGACAGCACAGACACTACAGACAGCACAGGCACTACAGACAGTACAGACAGCACAGACACTGCTGACAGTACAGACACTACAGACAGCACAGACAGTACAGACACTACAGACACCACAGGCACTACAGACAGTACAGACAGTACAGACAGCACAGGC
>NW_020859700.1:0-619 GCF_000972845.2 Larimichthys crocea | reverse complement strand
TAAAATAAAATAATAATAAAAAAAAGAACAATAAAAGTTACATACGCCAATTAGACGTAAAAAAAAAAAGTACAATTCTTCTTTTCTTTCACATCTGGAGTCAGATAACAAAGAATAAATTGTATGTAATACACTTGAACTTGCATGAAGTTGATACAAATCTGAACCTCATGTTTATTCTAAACATGACAGACTTATTATGAATAAGTCTATTAACATTTAAGTTAAAAATGTATCACTCCTGCTCTTGTATTTCACAAGATCATTCAGAAAGTAATATTTTGTGTTACATCTACAAATATGTAACACCAGCAGTTATGTCCTTAGAGGTTAACGTTTAGTGCATTCAAATGTTTCGTTATGTCAACCAAAAAAATTTAAATCTGGCAGCCATATAATACCTGACAATCCTAGCAGCCCATGAATAATATTTTATAAAAACATGAAATCTGACTGTTTTCAAAATATATGTGATATACAATAAATATATACTTGCTCAAACTATATAGTTTACACAATAACTAAACACTTTTTCGACATATAATATATAGTTATATATACTATAAGTTTATGCTCTCCCAAACTATATATTATATGTCAGGGATCTTAAACCAGCTCC
>NW_020859699.1:0-767 GCF_000972845.2 Larimichthys crocea | reverse complement strand
AGCCTATTATCTGTTGGAATGGAGCTGCCCCGACCGTAAGACTCAAAAGTGCAACCTATTGTACGGAAAGTTGCTGAAAAGTTCAATTAAAATTGTTGGTGGTTCGCACTTTATTTTGATGAATCTTGCTAAAAACCAATACAGTTAATACATCTACAATAAATCATACTTTCAGGGGGTCATGTTGATTTTTTTATAGTTATAAAGAGGTGTATGCTTGTACAGCACCACAAACTACAGCCTCAAAAATGATACTCAGAAAACAGCTTTAACAACCCTAACCTTCATAAAAGTAAAATTTATTACAGGGTCGTGGACAGGTGTACCTAATAAACTGACAGATCACATTACAGATGATTGATACTTTCCATGTCAAGGTGCAGTTTCTAAAGCTCAGACTTTGTAAGTTGAGTACAAAGAGGCTTATTACTAACTTATGAATAGACTTATGGTTGAGAAAGACAAGAGCTAAGCTGGACTTTATTGATCCCACATGAGGGAAATTCATGTGTAACAGCTCAACACAACCAGAGGGATGGATAAACATACATAAATAAATAATAAACAAAAATTTAAGATACAATAGAAATTCAGAGTTATACACACTCCTTTTACATACACCATGTATATTAGATAGTTAGACAGTACAATCCAAGACAACAACTCTGCCATAAACTCTACTTGTTGTTGTTGACTCTGTCAGAGAGGTATTAATTTAATTCATTTAACTATGATGTCTACTATTGAGGTTGTAGTTTGCAGTAGTG
>NW_020859697.1:0-721 GCF_000972845.2 Larimichthys crocea | reverse complement strand
CTCCTGAATCCTTACCGGAACACTCCTCCCTCCTTGACTGGGGGAGGGTGCTGGAGGGCCGACAACCCGAACGACTTGACCGACCTCCATGAGCGGGCACTCACGGCGGAAGTGTCCGGGTTGACCGCACCTCCAACACTCCTGCCCTGCCGCCTGAAGAACCCCTTTGCGGGCTGAGAGCAGCGCCTGTAGCGGCTGGACCCTGGAGAGAAAGAAAAGGAGAGGGAGGATTAGTTTGGGGCGGAGGAGAGGGTCGAGCAGGTGGGTGTGGCAGGGGGCCAGGTGCAGGTCTTCTCCGGGGTGCCGGTGTGGGACAGGCGGGAGAGGCTGGCTGACCCTCGTGTGCCCGGGCTCGGGAGAGAACGGCCAGATGGTCCTTCGCCAGGTTGATGGCCACGGCGAGGTCCGCTGGGCGATGGCAGCGTACCCAGTCCGAGGTGGCAGTTGGGAGCCCCTCCACAAACTGCTCCATGATGATCTGACCCATTAGCCAGCCCTCGCCGATCAGTGGGACCCAGCTTTGCTCCCCGGAAACGGCGGCGATGGTCCTCCGTGGAGGAACCCAGCCTGTCAAGGATGGCCCTTTTTACTCCATACCGTCCTCGGGCAGGGGCAGGCAGGCCGAGCGCTGCGGTTTGCGTGTCTCCAGACAACAGGGGGAGCAGCTGCACGGCCCACTCCACCTCCGGCCAGCCGCATGCTGTCGCCGTCGCCTCAAACA
>NW_020859696.1:0-16247 GCF_000972845.2 Larimichthys crocea | reverse complement strand
TTTAAAAAAAGTTGATGTCCACCGATTTTTTTATAAAAGTAGAGATGTAGGAAAGGGGAAAAGTGAAACTCATAATTGGTTTCGTTAAATAAAAATTACACGTCAATCATGACAAAGCTCAAAGCTCAAATAAACACAATCTGAATAAAAGTATGAAACGTGACACAATTTCCATCGAATGGTTCCAGTGTTCAAAAGAGGAATGATGTTAAAACCACCACAGAATCATTAAGGAAGGAGTATAACTAAACTTTGTATAACAGCATAGCTATACCAGCATTTGAGCAGAAATCAGAAACTGGAACTCAACACGTGATCGTAACAGCTTAAAACAAAACAGAAATCTAAGCTGTAGGCTGATGGTGTCATGTTCTATTTAAGAAAAGGACATTAAAAAAAGCCAAGAGTTGTCCTCCACTTCGTGTAATTTGAGAGAAGAAGTTAAAGAAACACAGCTGTGGGTTCCTGGATCTGCGTCACTCAAAAGCTGTAATCAGGCGCCCAGAAGCGCAGTCCTTGTAAAGTTTGTGATTCTGGGTGTACAGCCGTTATGACTGGTATATGAGGTCCTACTCTCAACAGTGGACGGGTGTTGGACAGAGGCGGTTCTCTGTATTCTGTATCTCTGTAATTCTTTAAAAAACCATAGTCCCATATTTTGCTGCACTGTGTATTATCATAGAGTAAACAGATCACTCCAGGCTTTTCCACACACCCATATAACAAACCATGTTCACGTTTTTTGTCGAACAGACTGTCACAATGGAGAGGTTAATTTTAACTTTAGAGCGGCACAGTGTATGGCAATCAAGTGCAGGAGGTTGGGGAACTTGATTAAGAGTTTAAGATGGTATTTAGCACGGTTTTTTGCATATAAGAGAACCATGATTATCACTTGTGGGAAGATGCAGTTGCAATGCAGTACAGTACCGCGAACATGTTTCCAGCACTGTAATCTGGTGCCGAGTGTGAGGTCAGTGGCTCTCTTGTCCCCCAGAAAAGGCAAGGTAGGGTTGCATTAAATCCACAGCCCGGAGTCCATCAGGCAGAATCTCTCTTGTTCATGTGTGGAAAGGCGGAACGGTGGGATCTGCCCAGCAGCAAGAAATGTAGAATTTTCTTCGATTCAATCAACTTTTTTTATTCTCCCCTCCCAAATTTGCAAAAAAAAAAATTATGCGCATCAGGCAGAACTCTAACGTCCCATATGCACTCTCTATTCAGATAATGGGAGTTTAGTTTTAGACTACTGGTGTGAAAACGTATTACTAGCTGCAGAAATTAAAACGTGTTGCCTGGGGAATACCCAGAACCCACTGGAGGACTATAATAGCCCATCGACGGGGACACCTTGGGATCCCCGATGTTGGCTGAGGAGAAGGGCAGCCTGGAGGCCCTGAGAGAGAATGGATAAATGGTAACAAGGCTAAAATGATTTTTATATTAATTTTAAAAAAATGTAAAAAAGCAAAAGAGTAACTTTTGTGTCGTGAGGTATAATTTCGATTTTAATAAATTTTATAACGTAATCCACACATAAAATTCACTTGAATCCAGTGATTCCTATATTGATTGTATAATTACCTTGGGTTAATATTTATTTATCATGTAAACCAGTGGTGGTAGTCAAGACCACCTAAACTGAGACCAGTGGAGACCACACCGTGGTATAGAGACTTCAATAAGTTGAGATCCCTGATCCGCCGACACGTGCGAAGGAGTAATGTTGATAGTCATGGGGACTGTCCGGTAGGACGGCAATGGCATAGCCATCGACATTTTGGGACTTTCCACCTCTGAGGGGACAATGGGACTTTCTGTCTGAGTGTGAGTAATACATAAATAGAAAATGAGCTAAACTGGAAATATGATCAATGAAGCATTCTGTACTAGAAAATAGTAAGGATGAAGTGTTGAAAATAAGTGTAAACCATGGAGAAAAGATTGTGATTATAACTTGTTTTGATTCTGACGTACTGAGATTGTGAAATCATATGCCAACAGCTAGTAGCTAAGTGAAGTAACCATAACAAAATCATGCTGAGAGGTTGGCAAGAAATGTTGAGTAAACTAGGACCAGAGGGAGAGGACAAGTGAAACAACAGGAAAACACTGGAGGAAATGAACGAGGAGGATAGCTACAACCTAATATGGTTGGATTCCCGCAGGTGGACTCATTGTAGCCTGAAGGGGAAAATCCAACAAGCAGGGAGTATAAGAACTGCTGCACAACGAGATCGTGGTTGTATCTCGTCAGCCGGCCCCAAGTTTCGAGACATGCTGGACGACAGACCCAAAACGGGAGCATTGAAACCTACGACGTAAACTCTAAACACCAGAAGGAATAGACGAACAGCCTAACATCGCAAAGAAAGAATCTTGGGAGCCACAGCTGGCAAAGGGAGCGCGAGCGTAGTGAGGATTAACACCCCAACCGGCTTGTGGGCCTCGACTTGGACCAACAGAATTCCTTTTCTGTTCATCCTGCACCAGGGAAAACTGTGGGAGGTAGGGCTTTCGGGGCTTTGGACAAAGCCAAGGACTCTCGATGAAGCCAGCAGTTCGCAGTCGTGAAAAGGAGGTGAAAACAACTGACACCCGCGTTCAGCCCTTTCCCTTCCTCTCGCCCTCCTAAGTGGACCAACATCAGTTTAACTCAGCAACAGCCATCGATCAGGTTTTATCAAATGTTATTAATATAAGGATAGTGATTTGAGAGGATAGATTAATCAGACTGAATGAAATAAACTGTATACTTCGGCCCTGGCTAACTATGCAATAATAATCCCTGCAGTTAAAAGATTATAGGTTGTTGGACCTTACATTTAATGACATCTCCTATAGGGCGTAATCACTAGGTAGAAGTGTGTTCTACAGTCAAATAAGGTTTAAAGGTTACTCTGAGCCCTTGAAATTAAACGGACCCTTGGGGCTTACTGGCCGAGCCACTTAAAAAATATCCTAGCACCATACCAATGCACAGATCCATGAGAGGAGAGCTTGCCGGGAACGTACGCAGGCATAGTGTGTATTTGGCCCACAGGGGCTATTCGGTCAGGTTGCTATTAACTAGAGTAGCAGGGTAGAACGTGCGGATTGAAGGCAGTTAGAAGCTAGGCGAATCTCTCGACCCCAGCTTAAACTCCTCTCACAACCGGCCCGAGAGGGTAAGACACCACGGGCTTGAGGATCGGACCCGTGACGACGGAGAGTGGGCCGAAACCACCATGTAAGGGTAACTCGGGATCTAACACGTGGCGCTCCAACGTGGGGCTCGAATGAAAAAGTTCATCGGGCCCTAGAAGAACCCCCGGCAGAGGACGAATCCGGCGGAAAAATCCACTGCTGGTCGTGTGAGACGACCCGAGAAGAAAGCCAAGTGGGTCGCGATAGAGAGACCTCTGCCCAGGCACTTCGGCAGAGCAGTCCTGACCAGAGGGGCAGTACTGCTAGGAGGTGACCAGTGAGAGAAGCTGAGCCACAGCCCGCGGAGACCCTAAGTAGAGAGCGGGAAGAAGGAGCGCCCTACAGAGACATCAGGCGTGAATAACCCGAAAGCGGCGCTGAATAGCCCAACTAGTCTGGACTCTCCCCTGCGCCGAAGTACGTAATGGAGGCCTTGAGGACAGACGACTCGAACAACGAAGACGGAAAAGCAGGGATGGCGTAGCCGCACCGGTGCGGGACCACAGGCGCTGAGAAACCTGGAGTGAAGAAGTATCCCACCAGACATCGACGGCGGAGCACTGTGAGAAGCGAGTGACCCAGATACGACTAAAGATGTGCCTAGACGTGGTGGCATCAGAGAGCCCATGAAAAGAAAGGCGCTCACTGGAAAGGAAATGAGATGTGATCGGTATGGTATTACAACAGAGAAGAATCTCTTCGTTGGGATAGAGAAGTGGGAACAAAAGACACCCAAAGGTAAGTTTGGTTCCGAAGGTTCCGTGGTAGAGAAGTGGGTGCAGGCCTACATGAAGCCCGCTAGGCCATGTTGGCACCATGCCTACACGAAGGAATTGGAAAAGCAGCAATCTGGATGCCCAGAGCCGAGGTCCGCCAGGTCTCAAGGACTGCGAACTATGTGGTGCGATACAATGCAGGACGACGAGGAAAAGGGTGGAACGGCCTCACCATAAAGAGGCACTGTACCCTGGGGATCAGTATGGAATGGGATGCGCGGCCCCGCTGGGGATTTAAAGGGAAAAAGGTGAGAAGTACCCTGTTTAGTGGCTAGTGGTTCTAGTCAGGGACGTCCTCGTCAAGCAGTGAGAAGAATCAAATGGCCAGTGTGGTAGTCATGCTGATCAGTCCTGCTCTGATTTGGGAGATGCCAAAGAAACTCCGAACGGATAATGGACTCATTTCCGGCAAAACGCCCAAGTGGAGACCGGCGGTGCCAGGAAAGGCGGTCCCAGGACTGAGAGTACCCATTCGAAGTCGGACAGAGAGTGTGGATCAAAGCACGCGACCACCCATAATACTGCAGTTCAAAAGCTAAGTAACGAGTATCAGACATATAAGAAAAGATCTTAGATAGTAACACGGTGTTACTAAAGAAGAAGGGAATCCAGGGAGTAGAGCAAGCAGTTAAGCCTGTTCCAAGCTAGAGGGAACTAGGAACCAAGAATGGCAATAACACACAGAACCTACCACCCTACGTCAGAGTAGCCACCGTCTATGGGGTGGTAGCCCTAAGGAGAACACCTCGGGACTCTCTGGCAGCCAGAGGACTGAGAAAACTGGATTGCTCTAAGCAAGGATCCTGTCCAGACGAAAAGGAGATCATCGAATGAAGAAGTAAAGAAACCTGTGTGTTTGCTCAAGCCTCCACCTCTGTCCGTCAATGGGAGGGGACCAATGTGAGGAAAACCACTCAAGCCAATGGATCAAAAAGAGATATCACGAGCATGCAACTACAAACCAGTAAAAGTGATGGATGCTAGTACGTCTGTGGACTATGCCGTATAGTCCAGCGCCAGGCTGATCATCAATGACTCAATTGGATTCTGCGAGGGAACGAAATTGGAGCCAGCCAGAATGTAGCGTGCAGTGGGATGGGACCCCACTCCTGCACGTAGCGGGTTGCTCACACTCCAGTTTGAGAACGGGAAACTACTCTACCAGTGAGCAGAGCAAAAGGTTGGCAATAAGGAGGTATTTAGATGCATTGAAAGCTTTGAATCACACACCTGGAGAAGGAGGCTGTGGAGCGCATACCTGCGGCGGCAGCCGCGCCACAGAGGAGCGGAACGCGTAACCACAACAGAGTTACGAGGATACCAGCCAGCAGCGCCAACCCTGTTAACCCGGACAATAGTAGCGATGGAAATGGATGGATACAGCACGATAGTAAGGGGTGCTGCGCCCGAGGATGGCCAACTACCGACCCCAAGCCGCAACTCAGCCCCGAAGAAACGCAAAGAAAAGCAGAAGCATCTGCTTCCCGCCAAACGGATAGCCGAGAGCGAAGAAGAGGAGGGAAACGACGAGCGTCCTCCAGCCCAGTAAACCGACTCCCAGACGAAGTTTCGCAGGATTCCCGGCCAGGGGAAGCTTCGTGAGTCTACCAGGTGGATTGGAAGCCCATGGCAGATCGACGGAGACGCGCTTTTGGTGTTCACTGACAGTAACCGTAAAGATCTACAATGCATTTTGAAGAGACCTGGTGGGAAAGGCCGGGCATGGACTATAAGGAAAGAAATATTGCAAAGGAAAAGCGGAAACCTGGGGAAACAACCAGTCGCCCCGACAAGTAATAATGACGAGTGGGAGCGAGATTGCCCTACTAGCTGTCTCCACGTGCCCCATCGACCCTGTCAAAGAGCCGAAGAAGTTCAAAGAATATCAGGTAGAATATGCTGGCCAACTGGAAAAAGGGTCCTCGGCCGAGCGAGTGAGATGAATCAGAAGAGGGTGGTGGTGTGCTTGACGGCCTGAGTCCAACCACATGCCCTGGAAAAGCCGAAAAGTAACCGCCATAACCCTGGCGAAGCTGTACATGAGATGCCAGTAATGTGGGGCAGCATACAGAACTGGTGATAGTGACCACACGAAGCAAGACCAAGACGTAAGAAAAGGATCCTGCCAGCACAGGCTAGGAGACGAGGCTAGGTAAAACTGCCAGGCCAGGTCGGCATCTGACAAGGGAATAAGGTTGAACCCGTCCCCAGAGATGAGCAGGGGGTCAGGGCTGCAAAGCATGAGTTGGCAAAGTGGCTGTCGGACCCCCGGCCGCACCCTCGACGCAGCAAAGGATCACTAGGAGCCCGAGACATTAACATCACGGCAAGAGCTTCGGTCCCAGGCCAGCCCTCGGCACAGAGATTCGCCAACAGGAACTCAGGAAGGGATCCCGAGGAATGGATAATCCTGGAGCGCAGGGACCAGACGAGAGCCGGCGAAAGAACTATCCGCTTCGACATGGAGCACAGGAAATGCACTCACCCGGCTCAGCCCTGCAAATGTCAGCCAGACAGTCCGTCAGGAGGAAGAGGAAGAGGAGACAGAAACGAACCCTTGTTTGTCCGGGCCAGACCCAAGGAGGCAGGACCCCGAAGGGCAAGGAGAGTGGGGTAGCCTATCCCCCGGGGCGGGACAGGGTCACCGGAGAACGAAAGGACCTAAAAATAGGCCCAGAGAAAGGGAAGAAAAAAGGATATTGAAATATACAACGTGCGGAATGCCTCAGAGAGGGGTTGGCGCGAGACGTTGAGTGGGGATAGCGTGGAGACTAAAGGACAAGAGAACAAGCCTATGTGCCAGAGGCCGGCCAAACCGACTACGAAGTTCCAGACAGCTGGAGAGGCAAGCTGAAGAAAACCTGGAAGATTAGAGGGGACGCGACCTCTGGAAATGGGCCAACAATCATATGATGCCCACATACACCACTCTGGTGGCGTGCAAAGAGCTAACCAACAATTTTCGGATAGGTAAAGTCGTCGCGTTGCGCACGATTGCAATGTTAAGAGAATGAAGAAAAAAAAAAAAAAAAAGCTGCGGTGATGTACATCGCGAAAAGTGATAAGGGAAAATCCAGAAGGAAATCTCCACAGACGATGATGAGGGCCCCCGCAAACCTTTGGGCCGGCAGGTCCCAAGGCAGAACACGGGTCCAAAGACGGAAGAGCACGGCCCCGTATCACGGACAAGATTTTCCAAGAGCCTCAGAACTCAAACCTCCAGTGAGGGACCACGTCCGGGAGAAAAATAAGTAAGAGATACTTAGAGAAGTGTGGAGGCTGTCCGAAGGAGGCACCGCCGATGAAGAACGAAGGGCTTTGCTCAGTTCATGTTTACAAGCCAACCGGCCGATAGAGTGAACCAGCTCGGCAGCTAACGAGAGGCTGGTTGCTGGAAGACATGGATGATGAACGCGCACATTGCCCCGAGCTCAAGCGGGTGGACAAATCAAACCCTGACACAGGTGTGGCACACCCTGAAGCAGGCGATAAGCCCCCGCAAGATACGTAAGAGCCCTGAGAGCGTAACTGCCAAAAGACCGGAGAAACTAGAGTTCATAAAATGCCTGTGGGGAAAACACAGTGCCTCGATGAGGCAGCGGTACAAGCTGGGGGACCGAGCCAACAGCACTGGGAGACGAGAAGAAGGCAGAACGAGGAAATCAGCAGAGAACCCAGACGCAACGCAGGATAGGGGCAGCAGAAAGGTCCCCGGCGGGAGCCAAGACTGGAACAGACTGAAGCCCCACAGAAAGTGGCAAGCCAGTCCAACACGGCAGCTAAGAAAGGTTGGATATTCCCCCAGAAAATATAGTAAACCTAACCACCCGACAGAGAAAGGCCCTCCAGAACACCCGTGCAATGATGCGGCGGAAAAAGGGCCCCCACAGAAGTAACGGCGTCCGAGGCGCGGGTCACCCTAAGAATGCCTAACTGGGTGGGGGAAGACATCTATCCAACGTGGATGGGAACCCTACCTGGTTGATTCAGGGGCAGAGGGGTCGATGACCCGCAGAAGCCTTGAAACAAAGGACACCTAAAATTTGTTGCCAACGGGGAAATAACAAAATGCCATACGGGATCTGGAAAGGAGTAGTATGCTAAAGGTCCCAACAACCCCTAACAACCCGAAGATCTTAAAAAGAATTAACGAGCCAAGACGAGACGGAAATCCACGAGGCGGAGGCTGGCACACAAATCAAGAGCAGTCAGATTGGTGTCCGGCCCGAGAGTGGCGTCGTGGAAAGAGTGGTAACAAGTGTAAATAGATCCAAAGCTACGGACAGAAGCTGGAGGAGAGTGAGTTTCTCCCCCGAAGGAAAGGAGAAGCAAAAAATATCACAGGAGGCAACGGTCTGCAAGATTCAAGAACGATGTGGTGACCTAGGGTCCAAATATGTCCATACTATTGAAGGAGGAGTAACCCACCGGTGGGGGGAGACAGACCACCCCTGAATCCAGAGGCAGTAGAAGAAATGGCAAGATAGTAACCGAACTGAGCGCACGGACATCAATTTCGAGAAGACACCAAACCCGATCACTAACACTCCCATTCAGGCATCAGAAACCAGAAGCAGCAGGAGGTGGCTGGAGGCCCGTAATTAATTTCAGGCCCTTAACCGACGGCTGGGTTAGGCCAATGGGCGGTTTGATTAACCCCCAAGGAGCCCTGAAGACGCTCCAAGTGAAGCGGTTTAAGTCATGTATCGACCTAGCTGATGGGTTCTTCTCTCAGGCTGGCCAAAACAGTCCACAAGGGAAAACGGGCGTGTCAACACACAAAGGTAAGGCCTATGTGTGGCAGCGCCTGCCACAGGATACAAGAGATTCCCCGAATGTCTTCCAGGCGGCTGTAATGGGAACGTCCTGAAAGACATCGGGAGTGACACGATCATGTGATGATGTAGTTCCTGGCGGATGTGACACGAGAAGAGCACCTTCAAAGCTCGGCAAGTGGTGGAGCGGATTGAACAGAAGCAGGGTTGAAGCAACTTGAAGAAAATGTCAGTTTGGCCCAGATTTCGGGGAACTATCTGGGTTCCAGGTCCGCAGACACTGGTGACGTGCGGACGGAATACCGAAGAAGCTGAACCAAGTCCGCCCACGCCGCGGAATGACAACAGAAAATCCTAGGCCTTGTAACATGTGAGGGACCATGTCCCGAACTACCCAGAGTAATGCCAAGCCCCTCTATAAGGACTGCACGAAAAAGAAAGGGGAGAATCCGAGGAGAAACCCGAAGAGATTGGAGCTGGACAGCGACGACCAGCAAAATCTGGGACGCCTAAAGCTGTATAGTCAGACGACCATCAGGCTGGAGCCAAGGAGCCCGCCTACCACCAGGCTAGTGGTGAAGTAAGCTGGGAGACGACGAGTGCAGTGGTGAAAGGTGAAAAACAAGAGGGGGCAATGGTAAACCTTGTGGAGCGTACACCTTACCGCAGTGGAGAAGAAATTCCCGAAGAGGAAAAGGAGTTGGCAGTCCTGGCAGATACTGGGGCAAATGAAAGATCTAGCCCAAGGGCAAGGATATAAGGTTACACCCAAAGCCAGGTCCACCGGGACCTGAGAAAGAGACAATTGGAGTAACCAAGCTACGAACACAAGATGGGGAAGGTGGGAGGACATCTTACTGGACCCCAGATCTTGAAATTGGGCCCGCACAACCATCTAACAGGAAGGCACAGAACCACAAGAACGGAGGAAAATCCTACGAATGGATTCTATACACACGGATTCACGAAAGGACAAGACGACACCGCGATTGGGGCTACATCTCAAAACAAGATGAAAGGAGCAGTTTCGACAGAAGGGTCGAGTCGCAGGAAGCGCTTCAGGCAGGCGACGTAACAGCATCCTAGAGGGACTGCTGGAATGGAAAAAGAAAAGTAAAGACAGCCGAAATTAACGGACAGCTACATTGCGCACAAGCGCTCAAGAGGACCTCACCATTTGGGAAAAAAGGTTACGAGGGAGCTAAAGCAGGTGGGGGCCCAATTACTCGAACCATGCAGGATGTACTTTGACCCTCGCTAGGGTCGGGAAAGGATTGACAACAGCCCAGAGTTATCGACAACTGCCGAAGAAGGAGAGTCCAGGGAGTGTGGTGGTTGAGATCAGCACGAGCCACGAAGGCGTCACCAGCGAATGGATGTCTCGGCGGACGACTCCTGATTGATCTATAAGGACTACCTTGGCAAGCAGCAGCAGGCGTTCAAGACATGTATTCGTGCTGGCTGACCAAAACCTCACCATCGAGTTCCCCGACCCAACGTGTACCACCTAAAACAACCCCCTGTATACGGGATGGCTGACTCATGCCCGAGGGGTCACGGGGAGCATTTCTGGGAGCACATAACAACCTCATAACGGAGATAGAGAAAGGGAGAAACACCCTGCTGAGGGACCCCTGCCCAAACCGGAACAGGTTCTGGTCCGCCTGCTGAAATGGGCGTGGGGATGGAAGGGGTGGGACCCCAGAGATCCGATACCAACTCACCAGTGATAAAGCACTCCTAGCAACGAACCACCAGATGCCTCGAGGCGGCGGGATAAAAGATCACCGCCTATCATAGTGCAATTAGAAACAATACAGAGAAAAACCCGGAAAAAGCAAGAACAAGAGCGGAGTAAAACCGTCTGGTCCTATTCGCCTAGGCGGATGGATCTGCCGCTATGACACCCGGCCGGGAGGGAGGCCAAGATTAAAAGGACCTCAACCACCGACCTATAAGAATTGGAACAAGAAAACATTGACCAAAGGGAAACGCGCAAACAGGACAAAAAACTGCATGTGTATAAGAACCCTGGCGAAAGTAATGCAGTAATGGCAGGACTGGTGGCTGTCTGGCCATCCTGTACCCATTATGGCAGGCCAACCCTTGGGCCAACCCATACCAGGGTCCACAGGGGACGACTAAAACTGTGCAGCAGGCTTGCGGAGCAGTGGAATCAAGAACCTCTTAATGGAATGGGACAAAAAACAGACCCTGGCTCACCTCACCACAAGAAGGCAAGAGGGAGAATGGGTAAACTGGTTTAGCAGCACTCAATGGAACAGAAATTAAATTGAACCAGCTAAAAAAGGCAACGCAACCATGGAACGGAGGTGCTACAGAACTGCAACAATGGAGAGAGAGAACGCATGCTACAAGTGTTGAAGCGACAGGCAAAGAACGAAGACTGTGAATTACGTGGATACAGGCAGGAATCCGAAGAACGGGATGGTACTGAACATGGGGATGTAGGCCGTTGGCAGGCCTGGAGGGCCAAGGGGTACTGGGAAAAGAAGTCATATTTCCAGCACACCACGAAACAACACATGCCCGCGGCACTCCCCAATGGACGTTTCTGGGGAACCTTAATCTCACTGATCTTACCAGTAGCCGAGCCCCTAAGAGTGGTTTCTGTGCCTTCCTGTTAGCTGGTTGTGCCGGGCCAATTTCAAGATCTGGGTCCAGTAAGATGTCTTCCCACCTTCCCCATCTTGTGTTCGTAGCTTTAGTACTCTCAATTGTCTCTTTCCTCAGGTACCGATGGACTTGGCTTTGGGTGATAACCTTAATTCCTTGCCCTTGGGCTAGATCTTTCATTGTGCCCCAGTATCTTGCCAGGACTGCCAACTCCTTTTCCTCTTGCGGGAATTTCTTCTCCACTGAGGATAAGGTGTAGCTCCACAAGGTTACCATTCCCCCTCCTTCGTTTTTCACCTTCACCACTGCATCGTCGTCCTCACAGCTTACTTCAGCCACTAGCCTGGTGGTTAGGCTCCTTGGCTCCAGCCTGATGGCGTCTTGAATCACAGCCTTTAGGCGTCCCAGATTTTGCTGGTCTGTTGCTGTCCAGCTCCACTTCTTTGGTGTTTCTTCCTCGGATTCTTTCCCTTTCTTTTTCAGGCAGGCATAGAGGGGCTTGGCATACTTCTGGTAGTTCGGGACATGGTCCCTCACATAGTTACACAGGCCTAGGATTTTCTGTAGGTCATTTTCCGACGTCGGTGGGCGGACTTGGTTCAGCTTCTCTCGGTATCCGTCCGACAGTCCCAGGTCTGCGGCGACCTGGAACCCCAGATAGTTCACCCGAAACTGGCCAAACTGACATTTCTTCAGATTTAGCTTCAACCCTGCTTCTGTCAATCGCTCCACCACTTGCCGTAGCCTTTGAAGGTGCTCTTCTTCGGTGTCATCCGCCAGGAATACATCATCAATGTAGATGGTCACTCCGAGGTCTTTCAGGACGTCCATTACAGCCGCCTGGAAGACATTCGGGGAATTCTTGTATCCCTGTGGCAGGCGCTGCCACACATAGGCCTTACCTTTGTGTGTGAACGCCGTTTTCCCTTGTGACTGTTTAGCCAGCCTGAGGGAGAAGAACCCATTCGCTAGGTCGATACATGACTTAAACCGCTTCACTTGGAGCGTCTTCAGGGCTCCTTGGGGGTTAATCAAACTCGCCCGATTGGCTACAGTCCGTCGGTTAAGGGCCTTGAAATTAATTACGGGCCTCCAGCCACCTCCTGCTGCTTCTGGTTTCTTGACTGCCTGAATGGGGCTGTTAGTGATCGGGTTTGGTTCTTCTCGAATGATGTCCAGTGCACTCAGTTCGGTTACTATCTTGTCCATTTCTTCTACTGCTCCTGGATTCAGGGGGTACTGTCTCACCGGTGGGTGTACTCCCCCTTCAATAGTATGGACATATTTGGACCCTAGGTCACCACAATCGTTCTTGAATCTGGCGACCGTTGCTCTTGTGATTATTTTTCTCAGCTTCTCCTTTCCTTCGGGGGAGAAATCACTCTCCTCCAGCTTCTGCTCCGTAGCTTCTGGTATATTTACAGCTTTGTACCATTCTTTCGCCAAGCCACTCTCGGGGCCGGACACCAATCTGACTGCTCTTGATTGTAGTGTGTCCAGCCTCCGCCTCAGTGATTTCCGTCCTCGTCTTGGCTCGTTAATTCTTTTTAGATCTCGGGTTGTTAGGAGGTTGTTGGGACCTTTAAGCCATACTACTCCTTTCCAGATCCCGTATGGCATTTTGTCTATTTCCCCGTTGGCTAACATAATTTTTAGGTGTCCTTTTGTTTCAAGGCTTCTGCGGGTCATCGACACCTCTGCCCCTGAATCCACCAGGTAGGGTTCCCCATCCACGTTGGCATAGATGTCTTCCCCCACCCAGTAGGCATTCCTCAGGGTGACCCGCGCCTCGGACGCCATTACTTCTGTGGCCCTCCGCCCTGCATCATTGCACGGGTGTTCTGGAGGGCCTTTCTCTGCTCTGGGGTTAGTTTACTATATTCTTCTGGAGGCAGATATCCACCTTTTTTAGCTGCTGTTTTGGACTGCTGCCCTTGTTCTGCGGGGGCTTTCGACTGTTCAGTCTTAGCTCCCGCCGGGGCCTTCTGCTGCCCATATCCTGCGTTGGTCTGGGTTCTCTGCTGATTTCCTCGTTCTTTGCTCCTTCTGCTCTCCCAGTGCTGTTGGGCCAGGTCCCAGCTTTGTACCGCTGCATCCATTTGAGGCACTGTTGTGCTTCCCACAGGCATTTTTATGAACTCTAGTTCTCCCGGTCTGTTGGCAGTTACCGCTCTCAGGGCTCTCACGTATCTCGCGGGGGCTATCGCCTGCTTCAGGGTGTGCCACACCTGTGTCAGGGTTTGATTTCGTTCCAACCCCGCTCGAGCTCGGGCAATGTGCGCGTCTTCATCATCCATGTCTTCCAGCACCAGCCTCTCGTAGCTCTGCCGAGCTGGTTCACTCCTATCGACCGGTTGGCTGGTAACATGACTGAGCCAAAGCCTCTTCGCTTCTTCATCGGCGGTGCCTCCTTCGACGAGTCTCCACACTTCTCTCAGATATTCTCTTACGTTCTCTCCTGGACGCTGGTCCCTCACCAGGAGTTTGAGCTTCCTGAGTTCTTGGAAATCTTGTCCCGTGAACGGGGCCGTTGCTCTTTCCGTCTTGACCCGTAGTTCTGCCTTGGGACCCTGCCGGCCCAAAGGTTGCGGCGGGCCCTCATCCTCGTCTGTGGAGATTTCCTTCTGGATTTCCTTTATTATTTTTCGCGAGTACATCACCGCAGCTTTCTTCATTCTTCTTAACATTGCATCGTGTGCAACGGTGACGTACCCTATCCGAAAATTGTTGGTTAGCTCTTTGCATGCCACCAGAGTGGGGTATGTGGGCATCATGATGATGTTGGCCCATTCTCCCAGGGTCGCTGTTACCTCTAACTTCAGGTTTTCTTCCAGCTTGCCTCTCCAGCTGTCTGGAATATCGTAGTCGGTTTGGCCGGCCTCTGGCACATAGGCTTGTCTCTTGTCTTTAGTCTCCACGTATCCCCACTCAACGTCTCGCGCCACCCTCTCTGAGGCATTCCGCACGTTGTATATTTCAATATCCTTTTTTCCTCCCTTTCTCTGGGCTATTCTTAGGTCCTTGCGTTCTCCGGTGACCTGTCCCGCCACGGAGGATAGGCTACCCCACTCTCCTTGCCCCTCGGGGTCCTGCTCCTCTGGGTCTGCCCGGAACAAGGGTTCGTCTGTCTCCTCTTCTTCTTCCTCCTGGCGAGACTGTCTGGCTGACATGCAGGCTGAGCCGGGTGAGTTGCATTCCTGTGCCCCCTGTCGAAGCGGATAGCTTCTTCGCCGGCTCTCGTCTGGTCCCTTGGGCTCAGGAATCCCTTCCTCGGGATCCCCTTCCTGAGTCCTGTTGGTCGAATCTCTGTGCCGAGGGCTGGCCTGGACCGAAGCTCTTGCTGGTGATGTTAACGCCTCCGGGCTCCTAGTGAATCCTTCTGGCTGCGTCGAGGGCTGAGCCGGGGGTCCCGACCAGCCATTTTGCCAACTCATGCGTTGCAGCCCTTGACCCCCTTGCTCATCTCTGGGCACGGGTATCAACCTTATCCCTGGTTCAGATGCCGCCCTTGGCCTAGGCAGTTTACCTGCCTCGTCTCCTAGTCTGGTGCTGGCAAGGATCCTTTTCTTACGCTCTTGGTCTTGATTCGTGCTGGTCACTATCACCAGTTCTTGTATGCTGCCCCACATACTTGGCATCCTCATGTACAGCTTCGCCAATGCTATGGCGGTACTTTCGGCTTGTTCCCAGGGCATGTGGTTGGACCTCAGGCCGTCAATGCACACCACCACTCTTCTGAATTTCATCTCACTCGCTCGGCCGAGGCCCTTCTCCAGCTTGGCCAGCATCTCTACCTGGTATTCTTTGAACTCTTCGGCTCTTTGATAAGGGTCGATGGGGACGTGGAGAACGGCATAGTAGGGCAATCTCGCTCCACTCGTCATTATTACTTGTCGGGCGACTGGTGTCTCCCCAGGTCTCCTGCTTTTCCTTTGCAATATTTCTTCCTTATAGTCCTGCCCGGCTCTTCCCACCAGGTCTCTTCTAAAAGTGGCATTGTAGATCTTTAGGTTAATGTCAGTGAACACCAACAGCGCGTCTCCGTCGATCTGCCATGGGCTTCCGATCCATTGGTAGACTCCAAGCTTCCCCTGGCCGGGAATCCTGCGAACTTCGCCTGGGAGTCGGTTTAAGGGCCGGAGACGCTCGTCGTTTCCCCTCTCTTCTTCACTCTCGCTGTCCGTTGGCGGGAGCAGATGCCTCTGCTTTTCTTTGCGTTTCTTCGGGGCTGAGGTTTGCGGCTGGGGTTGATAGTTAGCCATCCTCCGGAGCAGCACCCCTTGCAGGGCCAGACGTTTCCCTTGTTGTTCTGATCTCTTCAGCAGTCTCTTTATTGACGGGGTGGCATCCCTATTTAGGGCTGACGGGAGGTTTAGATTTTCTTCTGGCATGAAGCTGCGGTCGTCTCCTCCGCCCTCTCCTTCGTCTGAGGTTGTTTTTGGTCCGGTCGCCGGATCCTCAACAGGACTCAGCCTTGCATCTGACTCCAATTCTGCTGCCGATTCTTTCCGAGGGTGGTCCTCCGGGTCGTCTGAGTCGGACGCCGAGCCTTGATGACCAGTCGTACTCCCGTCCTGGTCAGACGCCAGGCTTCCCTCTGGAGGTTCATCCGGAATACTCCGGCGATCATCCTCTCTGCTTGTAGCCCGGAGAAGGGCCCCTTTGTTGTGCAGCATCGCCACTTGCTTCGTGAGACCGCTACTTTTGCTGGTCGCTCTGGTATGGTCAGGATCTTCCAGGATGCATTCTGTTTCCAAAATTCCCGCCGTCATTTTTATAATCGGATCATACTTCTTGGATGGACTGATAAGAGCGGTTATCCGGCCTTCACGCCACCGATCTAACAGGCTCATCCACCACTCTAGCCAGGCCA
>NW_020859695.1:0-992 GCF_000972845.2 Larimichthys crocea | reverse complement strand
AGAGACACAGACAGACAGACAGAGAGACAGAGACAGAGACACAGACAGACAGACAGAGACACAGACAGACAGACAGACAGACAGACAGACAGAGACACAGACAGACAGACACAGACACAGACAGACAGACAGAGACATTCCTTGAGTCAAACTTTTCTTTCTTCGAGCTTTTTTTTTTTTTAATCTGTTGAATGAATAAATTCAGCTTTTGATGCTTTAAGAGAAACATGAAAAATGACTTTGTAATGAAGTCAGACAGACAGGTGCAGAGACAGAGACAGACAGGTGCAGAGACAGAGACAGACAGGTGCAGAGACAGACAGGTGCAGAGACAGAGACAGACAGGTGCAGAGACAGAGACAGACAGGTATAAATGTGAGCGGATAACTGATCAGATGATTTGATGTAAAGTCAGAACAGAACAAAAGAAAAATGTCAGATATGAATCAAATCTTAATGTTTTGTCTTCATGATTTTAAAGTTCAGAGATTTTTGATCGTTTTGAATATTTGAAGACTGAGTCAGCTGTGATGAACTTATTTATTCAGCTGAATGAAAATCAGATCAAACACAACAACAGACATGATGAATGTTCAGAGTTCATTTGTTAATTAATCATCTCTGAGATTTTTACAGTGTTTGATTCAGTCAATGACTGAGAACACGAAGACTTCTGATCTGTGTGTGATCACTTTAAACGATCAATGATTCAGGATCAGGTCACATATAAACACATACTAACACATATATGAACATATATATGTTCATGTATGTTCAGACCAGCAGAGGGCAGCATGTTTTCATACTTTTTCTCTATGATTGAGAAAACAAACGATTATTAAAATTCATCTGCTGATTATTCTCTGATGACGTCTGACCAGCGAGATCACACAAAGAAAACGTTTCAGTCAGTGAAGACTTTATGTAAAAATATAGATTTTATTATGTTATAGTACATTATGAGACATGATGAGTTTAAACTTTAAGTCTGA
>NW_020859694.1:0-567 GCF_000972845.2 Larimichthys crocea | reverse complement strand
CGGGGGGAGCCGGGGGCTCCGGCGCGGGGCCGTCGGGCGGGGCCGGGAGCTCTGGTTTCGGCACCGGCCTCGGCTCCGGTCCCTCGGGAGAACCCGGGGGCCCCCCGGAGCAGGAGAAGGAAGCGTTTTTTTCGGATCTTTCTGGATCAACTGAGGGGCGGCCTGGGGAGGGTTGTACGGGGGCAGGTAACTCCTCTGAGCGGCCGCAGATCTCAGAGCTGAGGATGCGGGATGTAAAGGAGCGAGGGGAAAAAGCAAAACAGCCCGATGTGAATGAATGTGCTGACACCGCAGCAGAGAAAACAGTAAATACACCAAACAATAATAATGAGGATGTTTCTAGTGACGGGTGCATGGATGAGGTTTTTGATGAGAGCTGTCTCAGTGTCAGCAGCGGTAAAAGAAAGAAAAAGGTGGATAAAGGTTTGGGGGGGAGGAAAGAGCAGGAGGACTTCACGGAGCCTCTCTGATGAGGAGGAGGCGGCTGAAGTTGAAATGTCTACCTCTCAGCAGGAGAGAGTTACATCTTACTCCGCAGAGAAGATCAGGGGCCTCATGTACGAATAC
>NW_020859693.1:0-573 GCF_000972845.2 Larimichthys crocea | reverse complement strand
TAAGAGTTTAAAATGAATCAGTTTTATTTTCCAGAGGAGGTTTCTGAAGTTTTCTGCTTTCATGCAATTCTTCCATCCATTTTCAGAGTAAGGGTGAGTCAGTGTGGCAGTATTTAAAAATAAAAGTACTTTTACTCATCCTAAATGAAATAATGCAATTGTACAACTGCAACTTAAATAAATTCTAATAAAGAATGATTCTTATTGATCTCAGCAATGGATATTAAATTATACACAAATCCAACAATTACACTATAATTAACCATTTCCATCTAAAGTTTGCTTACATTAATGAACATTAGCCACCATAAAGTGCTGATCATACCAAACAAAGATTGTTGTTTCAAAACCTCTGAGTATGTTGTGCTGAGGTCTGATTTCATCATAACATGTTTTGTAATATGTGTCATGACAGACTTTCTGCCTGTGGACTCTCAGAGACTCACTGTGAAGTCGTGGCCTCAGCTCTGAAGTCCAACCCCTCCCACCTGACAGAGCTGGACCTCAGTGAAAACAAGCTGCAGGATTCAGGAGTGAAGACACTGTCTTCTGGACTGGAGAGTCCAAACTGTA
>NW_020859692.1:0-761 GCF_000972845.2 Larimichthys crocea | reverse complement strand
TATATATGTATATGTGTGTGTGTGTCTAGATGGGCACGGTGGGGAGGCGATGGAGATTCAGCATGGAGCTTCTGATCCAATAGACAGAAGAAAAGACCAAGGCTCATCACAGGTAGGCTCAAGGATTATATACTAAAAACTATGGACCAGTTTATAGTCAGTTACAGAAATACTATATTGGACCTGTGTGTGTAAAAAAACGAAACAAAAACAAACAAATGATTGCATTAGTCGAGTGGAGTATTTACCACATATGCTAAATGTACTTGTAGGGCACTGTATAAACATAGGTCACAGTTTTCTCATCTACAGACACATACTTTTACATTTCTGATGTCTTGTGAAGTGAATGCTCAACTTCCACGAGATGCAGTATCATTAATGGCCACTAGATGCTGGCTCACCATCTCTGGCTTCACAGCGATTCATCATCCAAAGTAAAAATGATTTTAATCTCTTAGTGTTCTCCCTTGGTCAATTCAGAAGTGACTTGTGAGAAAAATGTGCATCTGTAAGTTACGTTAAAACTGAATGTGTGTGTTACTTTATCTTGAGCAGGCAATGCTGAACAGTGGGGAGAGTTTGGATGATGAGGAGAGAACGAGAAGAAGAGCTGAGAGGAGGAGAGCGAAGAGGAAAGTGAGTAAAGAGAATTTAGTTTGACTGAAGGAGAGCGAAGAGGAAAGTGAGTAAAGAGAATTTAGTTTGACTGACGCATAAGCTGCAACTACCAAAAATAATAAAATGTTTTTGTATGAAAT
>NW_020859691.1:0-654 GCF_000972845.2 Larimichthys crocea | reverse complement strand
AGACTCTATAATGTCACATAGGACCATGTATTTTTCATGTGATCCATTGATTTCAAACTATTGCAGAGTCCCAGAACTTTGAGAGCTTTAAGTTAAGACCAGTTCAAGTTGGTTGGATGCTTTGTGAAGCCTCTCGTGCGCACCATCCTGCTGTCAGAAATGCCCACTAGAGCAGTGGTCCCCAACCTTTTCCTAACTGCGGACCGGTCAACGCAGGGGGGGAGAACATAAATTAAAATTATCAACCCAAAAATAATTGACAACTACCTCGCACAATTAATTATCTTTTGTAATTTACATTTATACTTAATATTTTCTTCTTCTCCTACCAACTGTAGATGAAGTAGTAAGTCCCCCTTTATTATAGTCCCAGTCTAGGTCGAGCGGTCTTTTATTTTGAAACATTTTTTTATTTCGAAATGACCGTATTCTCCTCACTTGCGGGAGACTTAGATAATAAATAAAACAGAAATAAGTTATAACTGATTAATTCTTGTGCGGCCCGGTACTGATTGATCCACGGACCGGGGGTTGGGGACCACTGCACTAGAGCACAAATGGATTAATCCACCACTGAAAATAGTCCTAAACATACCATATGCTAGTTTTGTTGTTTGGGTTAAATGTTAAATACTACACTGACAAGCTATTAGA
>NW_020859690.1:0-831 GCF_000972845.2 Larimichthys crocea | reverse complement strand
TTTTTTAATTTCAAAGATGACAAAAACAAAAGAAGGTGGTATCTGCCCCGTGTGTGGCAGGTGCTTTGCCATGTTGGCAAAGCACATAAGAGGCCGTCACATGGTGGCCAACCCGGAGGAGAGGGCCATTCTGAATAACTTGGCCACTGGCCGTGTGACCATCCCCCCGGGACCCTGCCCCATGCCTGGCTGCAGGATGCTGGTCCTGCACGTGGCCAAGCACCTGAAGTCCCACCATGACATTTCCAGGCGCAGAAAGGAGGAGGAGTTGGGATCGTTAAAAAGGGCGACGGCCATTGCCGCCCTGGCCACCAGCCTGGATCTGGAGGACCCCGGGGAGGGCTCCTCCACCTCCCAGCGCCAGACATGCCCCAACCCCAGCTGCATCAAATACGTCGAAGGGTTGGAAAAAAAATTGAAACAACTTCAAAGGCGTAATGCTGCCCTTAGGGTGAGTGAGTGAAAAATAAATAGCCAATGTACAATCTATCCATAATCAATTTCTTGTAATAACTAAATCATTACATTGCCATTAATTTGCAGCCCTGTTTTCTCTTGCTGTTTGCTTTTCCCTCTGCAGCGCAAGTTGCAGGCTTATGGGGAGCCCGAGCTCTCATCTGATGAGGTGGAGGAAGTCGAGCCCGCTCTGCCCCAACAGCAGCAGCCGCAGCCCGCAGAGGAGCAGCAGCAGCAGCCGCAGCCGTCCTCCTCTGAGGAGGAAGATGAGCAAAAGCAGCAGCAGCCCCCAGAGCCCGCAACGCCCCAGCAGCTGGAGCAACCTTCGTCGGCCCGAAGGACGTTGCCTTTTACGGCCAGGCCGCCGCAGCCGTC
>NW_020859689.1:0-9081 GCF_000972845.2 Larimichthys crocea | reverse complement strand
GTTTTGTGAATAAGGTTGAATTTAAATGAATGAACTCCTCTTCTGTTGTGTTTCTTTAGAATAAGTAGGGGGGACGGGGGGGACAGACACAGTCCCTCTGATACTAAAGGACTGGGTCGGGCAAACTGCTCTAATGGAGGCGGCAGAAAAGCGTGGTAGACTGCAGCTCTGCTCCTGGTCCTCAACGCTAGGGTGTCGACAATGAGTTGTGGTCAGCTAATAAACTGGCCATATTTCGAGATAGGAGAGCGGCTCCATCAAGTGGGAATGGAGGCCGTCCTCGCCCTATCAGGAGGAAACCAGGTTTTTTCCCCATAAGGTGTCCAATTTCTATGAAGCCCAACATCGTTTTCGGGACACGACCAGCGACAGCAAGCGGTGGGAAAGTGACGACACAAGAAGACATGCGGGCTAAACAGGTCATCAATGTCACATTGGGGAGGGGACCAGAGAAAACTACGGATCCGAAATCGGTTTGGCGTATTCACACCCGATGAAACTAATAAGTTTGTGACCCCAATCCGATTGGGCTTAACCGGGGTGTCATTACCGCGCCGACTGAAATACAATCGTACTGTATTTGACGCTTATCCTTACCAGCAGTTTTCAAAAAAGGACGCGAGTGTCGCCAACTCTGGGCCCCTGTGAGGCATTTAACTATGGGCCACCCGTTGTCGCTACTTCCGTTTCGGACTATGGAGCTGCCAATGACCAGCATTGCTCTCAGTCGGGTGTGCGCTGCGGCGGGGAAAATCAGTTTGAAAACGTAGGGCGGTTGTGGTGTTAATCCGTGGGCTTCAGTTTTGGGCTATGGCCTCCTTCGACAAGTCACCCAGGCCTCCCGGCTCATCGGGAAAGCGGGGACGGGCTAGTGACGCTACCGTGTCTGTACGCCACGCGCTTACACGGGGGACTAAACTATCTGAGCTAACTGACTGATGGGTGGAGGGTCGTACCGGCCTCTAAACCACTGACCCACTTGCGCGTCCAAAGCTACAAATAAACTACATTTATTACTAGTACCGTTGATCACTAAAGGAGGAGAGGAGTAACTGAACATGTGGCACACAGGACAGGAGAGAGCAGGAGGGAGAGAGGAGGAGGAGAGAAGACGCCATTGCTAAAGCTAGGCTAGTTAGTGTGGCTAACAGAAACTGGAGAAACTATCAGATTGTAGTACTAGAGTTCAGAGAGCTGTTATGCACAGGCAAAAACAAGTCAAGAGTAGTGGCAGAGATAAGTAGATAGTCGCTGATGTGAGAAATATACGGAAATCTGTTCAGGTGAGCAGAGCAGAGAGCACCGTGGCAACAACACCGATACCGGAAGTGACACAATACATTACCGTAAAGCACGAAGAGGAGGAGTCAGTGCCAAGATGTTACTTGCACCTAACCTAACCACACCTAAACCATAGTCATGTACTAACAAAACACGGTTTGATCTTTGATCAGTTTTGAGTTTATTTTGTGTTTTCTGTTTTATTCTGTACTTCTCTCCTGTCTGTCTTGAATTGGTACTTCCTGCCTTGTTTTCCTGTCTGTTTTTGATTCTGCACCTGTTCCTGATCAGTTTCACCTGTGCCAATGACAATGACTTTGAGAAACAAGCGAGCAGACAGAAGTCTATCCATCAGACAACAGAGAGACTTTCTGAGCTGCCAGTGTGGCCGCCCACCTACTGCATTTTAGAATGGAGTGGGGGCATGGAATAGATTTGCACAAATTGAAATAATTTGCTCACTAGGGATCTTTTTTTTTTTCTTTTTTTCAGGGGACAGTTTATACAGTTTAATGATAATATCTAATTAGACTGAACATTGTGTCCTTGGACATTCTATTCCCAGTCTACAGCAGACGATTTGGCTTTTATTAAACTCCATGTTCATAGTCATTCACCAACATGTCCATGGATCCCTGAGACTATTCCTTCATATGGCTATACGTAAAACTCACTCAGTACAAAGATGATGCTTCCTGTCTGAACTGTGGAAGCATACATCCTGATAGTCATGTGTAAACTCTGACTATGAAGCTTTCTCAGTGTACTGACGCAGCCTTGGCCATTTTCTCCACATATGCCCACCACAAACATTACATATATACAAACATTATGCAAGTTTACTCATCATTTCGCTTCCCTAGAACCTGCATTGTACTTGGACAAATGGATGTTATTATCAAAAATAAAAATATAAAAAAATATATTATTCTGAGTCACATGACCAATAAAGGTGTACGTCATCTACTATATAATGATGTAAAAGATTAAGCCCTGTTTCTCCGCTGAAAGTGGACAGGTACGTTGTGGCGGTGCATTTCCACACACCCGGTAAGTTTTCTGTGTTTTCTGAGTGTATGAATACCTGAATTAGAGCTGCCAAGTGTGCACCCTTGGCTGCTCTATTTTACAGTGAGGGGAAGAGGGATGTATGTGTTGTCATGACCATTTAGCTCGGAACAGAAGGGAACGGGGGTAAGATGTGTAGTATGTGTCTGTGTGTGTGCGCTGCGTGTGTGTGTGTGCTGGCCGCAGTCAGTGACGGAGCTGCTCCGTCATGTCAGTACACAAAGTGCATCATTCCTGATTTTAATTTTGGTTTGGTAGTTAAGATAAAAAGATTGTCCAAGCTATTTAATACTTTTTGACTGACGCTTCCAAGAATGTCCCAAGAATCACTGCTGCCAGCATGTACACAAGAATATTTACTGTTTGAAGATTATTAGTGTTATGGAATTTTCTGTCCTTAATTCAGCCATTGCATTTCCTTGTGAAACATCTCATTTCCTTTAGTGTGGGCTGCACATTTTACAATCGCGAGCTGTGACGGGCGCAAAATAGCCTCTAATAGCTCATTTACCAACGCGTGATGCTGTAATGGCTCCAAGGATGAGCAAAACCTCTCATTCCATAATGTCCCAAATCATGCGCAGCCGAATGCGTACGCGGTCAGTGTAGATAGTGGCAACTTTACCAGAAGCAGTATGCAGGCTCTACTAAGAGCATACAGCTCAGCTGCTTGGGCTGAAGTTTCCATGAGGCAAAGATCCTGCTTCAATGACTTCAGAAATACATTTACTACTGCATAACCAGCCAAATTACGTTGTCAGATGGTCTGCTAGCCGAACCATCATATAAAGACATTCAGAATTTGTATCGGTGTTTGCAGCAGATCTGGTCTCGGAGATGTGCACATTTCAATAAGGGCGATACAGTCCATGCTCATCTCTGTATCATCACATGGTAGGCAGTAGCTGGATTTATTGGAGGTGGAGCGCTTTAAATTTATGTGGGGACTTGAAAGAATTATTGCCTCGTAACCTGAGCGGCGTGCTGCTGTCATGTGCTGTGTTGCAGATGTGTTCAAAATGTGTAACACTGCCTGTGGAACATGCACGACACAGTCATGAGCCAGTACAATGGGAGAAAGATTTTTCGATCAAAATGGCAACAGCGGCCACTGCTCTTAGAACACCTGGCATACCGAGAACTACAGGGGTCAGTCGAAGGAGTAGTACGCAACAGGACGATATGAAGAAACCATGTTCTGTACCAGAATGCCAGTGGCGACAGCCATCTCTCTCATGCACATGTGATGGACACGGCTGATGATAGTCAGGCAAACCAACGCTGGAGCCATTGTGAGAGCATTTTTCCGATCTTGAAAGGCTTTGTGCTTTCCTCCGTCCACTGTACCACGGGTGGGCTGATTGCAGTGGCGGCTCTCAAAACAGAGTCCATAGTTGCATATTCAAAAATCCAGTGTCTGCCGTATTAGCCATCCCCGAGAAAGAGAGCATCTGTTTCTTGGTTGCGGGGGAGGCATGTTAACTAGCAGTTTCACCCTCTCCGGTGACCAAGGCGTTGTCCTCCTTCAGAACATGACCCAAATATGTCACCTCTGGTCGCAGAATTGCAACTTGCCAGCGACGCTCTGTGACCACACTCGGCCAGTCTCTGTAGCAGCAGATAGAGTCTTTGTGGCAAGCTCTTTTGATGGAGAAGCTATTAGGAGGTCATCAGCGTACTGCAAGAGAGTGGAGCCACCTGGCAGGTGGAGCCCATCTAGATCTCTTTTTACCGCCTCCGCATACACCGTGGGACTCTCGGACACAAAACCCTGTGGCAACCGTCGCCAAGTGTATTGCTTACCTTGAATGTAAATGCAAACAGATACGGCTATTCTTGATGCAACGGTATCGAGAAAATGCAGAACTCAGATCAACGACTGTGTAGTGCGTGGAGTTAGTGGTAAAGAAGCTAAAATCGAATTGTGTCAGGCACCATTGGCGCTGCAGGTACCACTATATTATTAATCGCTTGCCGGTCCTGCACGAACCGCCATTCATCAGGGCGATTTGCTTTGGGAATTGGTAAAATGGAGTGTTACATGGGTAGTGGTTTGAACTACACGTCTTGATCCAATAGAGACTGAATAAACACTTTCAATTCCTACTACAGCTCTGTGAGGCAAATTTATTGCTAATCATAGGTAGCTTAGCATTAGGGCTTAAGTGTGACTTTATGTGGTGGAGCCGAATTACAAAACCCACATGATTTTATGTTTAGCCACCACAAATAGGTGGAACCTCAGACAATTCAGAAGGAGGTCCATACTGTGTGGAAAAGCGGCTGGTGAGTAACAAATGTAGACATCGGTAATTGCATATGTTCATCTAAGCAACAATACAGTCCTCCCCTAAATATGTTACTGTTGGTGTTGAGAAGCTGGTACAGCTTCTTTCAATGCTGGCACTGACCACCTGTCTCCAAGGTGTTTCAGCTCACAGCCAGGGTGACGTGCCACAACGATATGTGGATATGATTTTCAACATTAAACAACCCTGCTGTCTCACTAGATAGTTGGACTGGTATGTGCACATCCCTGCGGACCAACAAACAAACATTGTTCACATTCTAAACCCCTCTTGTTTATTTTAAAAACCTGGAAACCGATTGTTTATACTGCTCAGAGGGTTAAATGCTGCACGTACAATGACAATGCAAAAAGGGCCTCATGTAGACATCAATGTTGCACATGTTGGAGTGATTTGGCGATTTTCTGAATATCTGAAACAGTGAAACTGGGAAGCATATTAAAACCTATCAATTCCCAGCAATACAAACTGTCTTCCGTCTCCTTGCAAAAACTGAAATGCTGAGCGGCTTTTTCATCAGGGAGGGTCAAAAAAACATCCATCCGGAGTGCACTGAACAGTAGCATGCAGTTTACACAAGCAGATCCTCCCATGAGATTAAGGGCTTTTATCAGATATCAGAAAAGAATGCTCACTTCAGAGCCTTAAACAGTTATTTTAGTCCTCTGGATAAAGGTTCCGCAATGGGAACCCCGGAACACCAACAGTGTGATAAAGTTGGATGTAGGTGTGCATACATGCTCTGCAGTTTTACAGTAGAATAGTTGCTCCACTATCTACCAAAATTTCAACGGTATTTCCGTTAACTTGAACGGGCATTATCGGGTCTTCGGCGGGATTACTAGAAAGTTGAATAGTTGCAGCTTGAATATGAAATGGTTGTTCTTATCCCGCCCCTTCATGGCCTCCCTATGCTTGATTGTAATATTTTGGCTGCGTGTAAGCAGCTTGTGGGGGGGGGCTGTAGAAGAGCAGGAAATGACGTAGTCGCTTGTGGAGCGGGTAGAGCCGGAAATGATGTAGTGGCCTGTTGTGGTTCTGGTATTGGATTTATTCGACGACGACGACCGCTCTTACACTCTTTAGGCCCAATGTCCCGCTGCACCGCATTTGTGACATTTCCCCGTTTCGGATATCCCTGTTTTTGTTATTTGTTTTGACCACCCTGTGTGTACTACGCACTGCATCATTGTTTTTGAGCTAGGAGCATTATTCCAGTGGAGAAAAAACTCATTCCTTGCATAGCCATTATTTTGTTTATAGTTGACTTCCAGTCTTGGTGCTCCAGTCAAGGACTGATAGTTTGTAAGCGGCTTGAACATTCGGTCTTAGATTTTGCACAAAAATTTGCACATGAGCATTCATGTTCATCTCACTTTATTCCAGCATTGATATCCCATGTTTGTATAAATCACCGGTGTGAATTCCGGCGAGACTTTTTGCTTCCTGGATGCAACAAACTTCTTTTGAGAAATCATACATTTGTATGCATTTGGTTATTGCATTTTTACTTCAACATTTAACCAATAAATCAAGTTTTGGGTGAGGCCATTACCCACCCTCAGCTGCTCAGGGAAACAAAACTCATCTTAACAACAAGATCCACTCAGTTCTGCAAGTGACTGGATTAAGTGTTTTCTGATATTCTTCCATGAACTCAGAATTCCATGGTTTTTAAACGGCCATGTTGTCATCATTATTTTTTACAAGCATTTATTGAAGATGTCTGTGACACTTCAGAGGCAGGGGCAAATTGTTTTCCTATGTGCCTCTGTGTTTCTGGTTCGCCTAATCGAGTGTAACATCAGATTTGGCATTTTGTGTAGCGTAAACAAAGTGTGCTTTTAGTAGGCCAGTTTGATTTTTATAGCTTGAATATACAGTTTTTCTATTATTATTTGAGTACAACTGCACAATATCGATTCATAATGAGCACCATGATTGGAGTTGAAGTTGATTCTGAGTTGATTTAACGTGTGTGAAAACATACTTCAAGTTGAAACATGTGTTAATCAAGTTTAAAGAAGATTGTACTACACCAAAATAGTATGCGCTGATTTTTACATACTTAACTTCAAACACTTGAAACACTTTTTCTTGCAGTAGAAATAATCCTATGACAAGTTAATATAAAGGGGTACTTTTTAAATGAGTTGAACAGAGCAAACTTTACAGTTAATCCTTGAAGAGGGAGAGAGGATGTTGTTTTTTTTTGGCTTTACATCTGCACTTCCTCGTCACTGGTCTGTGTAAGGCTCCTCCTCTCTGGGTCTGGCTCCTTCTCCTTCTAAATCTGACTCATTAGACTGTCTGCTGTCTTGCTTCTCCTGTCTGTGCATAATCTTGACTTTCCTTTCTAATTCACTACTGTAGCTGTAGGAAAAGTTCATCCTCTACCTTAGTTTGTGATGTGCTTGGTTGTTCATCTACAGTTCATTGCATTGCAAGATGCCTTGTATTTAAAGTTGCAGAAAGACGAAGAGCGCTTTTCCATTGTTTTCTTTTTTCTTTTTTTCGGCAGTGTATTCCCGACCTCGGCTAAAAATATTCAACAAATCCGAGGACGGGGAATCTTAGCTTGGCGCTTTGCCCAGCCATACATTATAGCTTTTGCACAATATTCCCAATTATCAACATGTCGCTGCTTTATCTTAGCCATTTCTAAAGCTCTAGTTTGCAACTCAGTACTCACTTCTAGTACATGCATTGACACTTAGATCAGTTACCTTTTTAAGTCACTGGATTCAAACTTGCAGCTTTTGTCACCCACTCTCACACCACCACTACATCTTTTTACAGACCAGTCAACCACACTTGCATACATTATTGGATGCATCTGGACTGACAGGATGGATTTCCACCCATTAGGGTTACATTTACTCAGCCATTTGCAGCTTTTCTTTCTCAAATATTCCCTCATACTGCCACATGCCATTCATCCATTCACACAAAAGAGAAGTGAACGGAGACAGAAATCCATCCTTTCAGTCTACTGACAATTCCAACAGAAAACATCGCCTTAAACTGTGATGCCTGGTCAGATGTGTGTGTGTGTGTTTGTTTTAGCACACTGCTTATCAATGACAGGTTGACATTTTAACTTCCACTTAGTTCTTTGATCTTCTTACAGAAAGATGTTTTGTCTTTGATTTAGCTTTTGCTTAGGTCAGTTTGCATATTTTCAGGTTTGGTCTACTGCTTTGGACAGATCATTACCCATTTTCGCTTGCGCAGCAGGAGATTACACTACAGACAAACAGATTTCAAACCACATAAACAGCAGCCACAAGGTCAATCTCCACACCTTTCTAACTACAGCGTGGGTGATTGGGTGAAAGGTGAAAAATGTACTTCTTTTCTCCCCAGTGTATACACATTTAAATCACGTTTCCCAAAGGACACAGAGAGGATCCCGATTCTTGATTCAAACGAGGGAGTATTTAAACTCCCCCGAAAATGTCTTTTCTAAAGTTTAAACCTCAGGTGGGTCTCTCTGTGGAGTGCAGCCCGAAACTGCCCCGGAAACAAAAAGCCACGTAGTGGCAATGCCTGGGTCATAAACCCAACCTCCCCCCTTCAGATCCACACACTGTACACTGCTCTGTAATCAATTGTTGTTACAGCTCCATTTTTATTTTTAAAGTCGTTTTTTTCACCCATTGTCAGCTTTCTTGATTTCTCACTTTAATCAATATGCCGAATTGAAAACTAACTGGGATGTTTGTATGACACATACGTTCCAAACAACGCCAGAGGTTTCAGCCAGGACTTGTCCCCAAGACACTGAAGCTCTGACCCCTGGTGGGTCTTAGATGTTTTTATATTCCAGGCAGATTAAATAAGCACATAGTTTTTTATGATTTCGTCAAACGCAGACATGGTAAGGCATTGTAATAAAACTTTGCACTTACCCGTCTTTGTTCTGTTGAACCATCTGTTCGTGACGCCAATTGTTGCGGAGAAATTGCTGAAGTCAAAGGTCAATGGTGAGGTCAGGAGGGAAGAAAGTGTTCAGGAGCCTCTGATGTCTTATGCTGTATTATTATTGACGCTGGCCAAGGAGAACTAGAGGCACTTCTCAAAGTACACTGAGTGCTTGAGTCGGTCTCGCATTCTGACGAACTCGTGATGGTGGATATACTTTAAACCCAAAGATCACACCCCAAATACTATACGCCCCAGAATTAGTCAGAGAATGTCTTTACTCTTGGAGGTGTTATTGTCACATATTCTGTCTGGGACACAGATGTCCGCTTACGCAGATTTGGAACGGCAACAACAAGCTATCATTGAACTAGGAAGGCAGCAACAGGTCTCTTCGACCCTGGCCACCACAGTGTTGAGATATGGTGGCACCTAGTCAAAGACAAACAATTAATACTGCCGAGGACCCACAGGCTTACACGTGGCCTCAACTACTAAG
>NW_020859688.1:0-8097 GCF_000972845.2 Larimichthys crocea | reverse complement strand
AAACATTCAGGGTGACAGTGAGGCACATGGAATCTTAGCACCCTCTCTGTCTTCTTCTGCATGGATTATGCTCAAGAAGGCCTTTGTAATTTCTGCCATGAAGGCAATGGGACGCAGCCTGAACTGACATGACGGTTGGGAAGCCTCTGGGTTTTCATGGTTGGTCCCTGTGAGCCGGACAGTCATTAAGTAATGGACAGCCTTTCTCATGCGGCAAGAAGCGTTCAAAGACCACCACCGCTGGTTGTGCTTTGTCCTCTCTTATCACTGCATGGTGGGGCAAGTAGTATTTGATTGTCATTCCCTGCTCCAGCTGTGCCCTTGGTCGGTGGGACGTCCTCAATATCCCTTGGTTTAGATAATCATGTATTACATCGTATCGTTGATTCCTTTGAACAGTGTCACATCAGCTTTCAGTTTCTTTTGAGACCTTCAAATCATTTTTGAGCAAACTCTCAGGTTATCTGGAAAGCTCTGATTTATCTTGTCGCCATGGCAACTTAACTTCATTATCGCCCTTCCCTTGTAGCTGACTACCTGCTGAAGTGCTCTTGAGCCTCTTTGTCTGCTGCCCGTTCTTCATCTTTGCAGGAGTGCCAAGAGACTCTATTCCCAGAATGCCCGCAGCTGATCTGACACCTGCATGGTCTCTTCAGTGCAGACCTTCATGCATGAGCCTCATCTATGCTTGACATGGCACTGGGCCTTGTACTGTCCAGCCCGACCATTGTCTCTATGGCAACCAAGGTGTCTGCCACGTCTTTCAACTCTACCAGAAACCATTTTCCAGTAGAGTCGCACCCCTATCATACGGAACCGTAGTTCCTGCTCCCGGTCAGTGCTGCCCGATGTGACTGATACATCGTGATTTGTGCCAGTCCTCTTTTTCCAGCTGACACTTAATTTGGCTCCCTGGAACCTGCATAATGGACGAGCTGACCTGGGGAGTTTCAACAGCTTCGATGACAAGAGTTTTTCTCCTTATCACAGATGTTTTTGCAGAGTTTAATTTCACAACATTCCGTTTCCATTGTTACTGGGGGGGGATCACTGCCAAGGTGTGGAGCCTTAACGTCTCTTTTCTTACAAACAGGTAATCCTATGCCTTGACCTGCTTCTCCCGGATGAAGCTCCGCTGACTCCCACATCCATCAGACGCGTACTTTCCTCTTCCCCCTTATTTCCCTCTGCCAGTGCGTTACTGTTTTTGAAAGAGGAGGACTGTATTCGGCTTTGCTGTGCTTTCTTTACTGTGTGTGGGGCAATAGATGAGATTGACAGCTTCGGTGTTTCTTGCAGCGCTGCCTCTGAATTTCACTGGGCTCACCCTTGTCACACTTTGTGGGGTGTGTCTCCGCCCACACACATCACACAGCACTCCCTGGTCTTACAGAACTTGGCCATGTGTTCGCTGTCCTAAACATATGAAACACCCGTCCCATTTTCTTTGATTCTCTTTGCGTACGTTAAGTTTGCGTCTGTACACAGTTCCGATTTATGACTTGTGCTGTCACAGAATATGCATCCAGGAGGGGTCTGTGAGCTGCTGGCGTAGAGCATGGCGGCTGATGGTAGACTTGGCCTCCTGAATTTTCCACTTGCTGCCTCAGGTTTGTATTCTTCTGGCTGGCGGGGGACTGTGATTCCTTACTGTTGGCTACCTGCTTTTGTCAGGTGCATGGCATGCTCTCTGCTCTCAACTTCTTTCTGCAAAAGGCAATGAGGCTCTTTGACTTTAGCTCATGGTTTCTGTGCCTATTTTGCGTGTGTAATCAAAGCTAGATCTAGGTAGAGTATCATCTGGAATCATCTGGCAGCATATGGGGCACAGCAATCCTCCGTTACGTGCTGGACCGTGACAACTACTCCCATCGCCTCCAGCCTCTGATCTGGACTTCACACTCATCATAAAGTCTTCTGAGAGCAACAATGTCTGAGGATCTTTTCACTGGTGTCAAAGCTAATAATTTAGACATGTGTGCACTCACAATCAAGTCCTTTCTTCGAAATCTTTCTTGAGCATGTTCTATGGATCGTCGTAAGTTCTCTCCGTTATCTTTAAACCCCGCGATGGGCTCTGCTGCTGGACCCACCAAATAGGACTTCAGGTAGGTAGACTTTTCAGCTTTTGCTTAACTCATTGTTCTCATGGATAGCGGTCTGAAAACTGATCCCAGAATTCTTGCCACATCGTATTTCTCCGTCATATTTGTTTATGTACAACTTGGGCAACGTTACCGTGGCTCTGCTGGGCGTCCCGCTTGGTGTAATACTCCCGTCACTCCGCCGAGGCGAGATCCGCCCACCTGCAGCGGCGGCTTCTCTTTCAATCAATCTCGTGGCTCGGGACTTCCAGAGTGTGAGATGGTCCTGGTAATCTATCGTCTTGGTCATGTCCGCGGCCAGCTCGTCCATCGGTATCTCCTCTTCTATCTCTTTATCCAGCTCTCTGAGATTCTCTCCTTTCACCGATAACATGGACAATAGCTCCTGTATGCGGGTATGTCATGGCCTCGCACCTCCTGGCTTAGTTTCCTCCTCGATATTCGCCAGTAGTTTCGTTGTGGATGCTCTTACCACTCCGCGTCTTTGTTTGAGTCTCTGCAACCGCTCCGCCATCGTTCCTGTTCTTTCCGTAGTTGCAGCTATCGGCTAACTGTTCCCGTCGTCGTCGTCCCGTGTCCCGGGTTTCGGCACCAGAAAATGTGGGAATAGTTTAGATGCAACTTCTAAACTGTGTGGAAAAAATGACGAAGCCGGAGGCCAAACGGTCCTTTTATCTTTTATATAAAGGAATAAAATATACAGGACAGATAACATTCAGCAGCCTCATGTTTCTGCTTTCTTCTTCTTCTACTTCTAAAGAACACGTTTTTTCTCCCTCCTTTTGTGATACTAAAACGCCATCTACTGGCCCTCTGAATAACAACAATTACTTTAACTCTAAAATATTCACTTGCCTTTAACTGTATTTAAACTCTATTACTATTTATCCTTTTAATCAGAAATATAATGAAGTCATTAATTAGCAATGAACTTAAAGTGCTTTTAACCAAAAAAGATACAACAGAGCATCAATCAACTTCAAATGTAAATAAAACAAGTATAGAGCAACATTAGAGTATTTGCACTTACTTAGTTGTAACTCCTGGAAGGCTGCAGTAGCTCAAAGTGTCCTAATAAATCAGGCTACAAACCTTTTCTTGTGAGTCTGACTGCAGGTCACCTAAAAGGTGGAGAACAAACGAGGTTGACTTTGGTGCCACTAAGTTTACATAGAGATTATTTCTGAAGCTGATCACTGAGCCTGCTCATTTCCTCTTAATTTTTGTTACATACAGGCTCATAATGTGTTTCGCCAGGCGTCGTTCATTTGAATTTAATGGGGCAGCAACAGGTAGCCAGTGGAGGCTTGATGAGCAGCAGGGTAACGTGACCTTTTGGTCAGCCAGCGCCGGGGAAAGGTCCCACGAGGGGTCCTCCCGCACCGTGCGGCCGTCCCTGACCCGCCGAGTTGAATATCAGACTGTGCGGAAGTTGCGGAAAAATCTCGGTGATTGGTTAGAATTGCAACAAACCAGCCTGAATTCACGGGGATTCACGTGAAGTTGCGTTGAAGTTGCAAATCACAACATCGCAAATTCCTGGAGGGTCTGGAGGGTGTTATGGTATAATTTTGGTACAGTCAGGCCTGACGCCGATTACACTACTGCGTAGGTTGTGTGTGTGTGTATGTGTGTATGTATGTGAGTGTGTATGTGACAGAACAGCAAGGCAGACGCGGCAGTGGAAGCTGCAGCGCACAGTTTCGAGAGAAAAGCAAAGTAAAAAAAACAAACGATGCGTCGACTACCTAATTAGTTGTCGACGATTTTTTTCGTCGACCTAATCGTGACTAATCATGGCAGCCCTAGTCAGGACACTGTAGCCTTTATTCAGATATAAGCATAATTGACAGAATGCTGTCTGATGTACAGGACCTTAAAAAGTTTAGACAAATATTTCTGTTTTGAAACTTATTGTTGCTTTTAGGGGCCTGCAACAACAAATCGATACAAATTTGATTATTAAAAGAGTCTGAACCAAATTTCATTGTCGATTGTGTGCTCACGACTGCTGACCTGACTTCTGTACGCTACTCATAAGTCGCGCGAGAGATGAGTATTTTTAAAAAAAATAAAAATTTAGTTGAGCACGGAGCAGAATGAGGGTGAGAGACCCGTAATGTTGTTTTGAACAAAAGGAGTGAGTAAGGGAGGTGTGTGTGTGTGTCTGAGTGTGAAGGTTTGTTGAGTGTACTGTAGAGAACAAGTTTCTAATGTAAACAACAAATCATATTAATTTTCTGACTTGTATTTTTCTTTATTTTTTTTTAAATTATTTATTGTTCTGACAGCTCTGAGGATGGATGGACGGAACCGCCCCCCAAAAAGTCAGGCAAGGGATTGAAAAATAATATTTTCATTCAAAACCTCAACTAGTAATGGTGAACTTTGAGTAAACAATGACAAAACTCTACTTTTCGTTTGAATTCTTTAGTGTATTGTATATTTTTCACTCATACTTCCTTTATACCGCACATTACATGACTTACATATGATAGCCTAGGTTCTCCTGAATCTATAGTGCCAAACACATGGTGTTCCATTACAATAGTATTGTTATAGCCCAAATGTTAAAAAAGTAAAAACGAGCTGAAAATGGCTTAGTCTCAAAATCTTTTTGTGCACTTGCATGATGTGTTGATGATAGAAAAAATGCTAAACAGTATAATGGTGTGTCTTCTCAGCCCAGTTGTCCCTCCAGCACCATGGGAAAAAAGAGTCGAGTGAGAACTCAGAAGTCAGGCTCAGGGCCAGCGCTGTGGTTTCCCCCAAAGAGATGATGAACCTCATCGCTGAACTGCTACAGAGTATGTGAACTTCACTCCTACACCTAGTCTATACCTTTATGTTCTTAACCTGAAGGAAATAAAGTAGAAGAGAGAATGAGGCATATGCATAGTATTTGTTTTGAAGCATAAATGGAATGTTAAGTCTAATTCATAATTTCTTCTAGGAGAATAATTGTTTAACAGAGCTAACTGAATAACCCGTTCCATATGACCATTGTCCTTGTGTTTTTAAAATCCTTCTCGATTCATAATTTATTCACATTTAATATTTGTGCACTGATAATCCTCCAAATGAATGGATCTCTCACTGAAACCTGCCTTCCTGTGTTTTTTTTTTTTTTTGATCCATGTACGCGATATCAAGTCTTCTGCCAGAAATTGAGGTATTCTGTTTTAGGACAACCCTGAAAATAGGACTGGTTTTACATGTGGAGGCTGCAGAAACATTTTTTACCTGCTCATCTTTTTTTTGACCAATTCTAATTAAGTTTTTGCATTTGGCTAGGGTCAGTGTCACTACTGGTTGCATGGTGTAGTACCTGGACCTACAGATGTTGCACAGGTAGTCCAGCTCTCCAGGGTGTCACATCAATATGTGCCATTGCCAGAAGGTTTTTGCTGTGTCTCCCAGCACAGTCTCAAGAGCATGGAGGAGATTCCAGGGAGCAGGCAGTTACTCTAGAGAGGAGCTGAACAGGCCGTAGCAGGTAACGTCGTTAACCTACCAGCAGTCTGGTTTCTGCTCCTTTGTGCAAGGAGGAAACAGGATAGGCACTGCCGAAGCCCTATAAATGGACCTCTAGGAGACCACTGGGTATATGAATGTTTCTGACCAAAACAATCAAGAAACAGAACTTCATGAGGGTGGCCTGAGGGCCCGACATCCTATAGTGGACCCTGTGCTCACTGTCCGGCACCGTGGAGCTCGACTGGCATTTACCACAGATAACCAGAATTGGCAGGTGGTGGTCAGTGATGGTCTGGGGGAGGCATATCCCTGGAAGGACACGCAGACCCTCTGCAGGTTAGACACTGGAAACCTGACTGCTATTAGGTATTCACCATGAAATCTTTGGACCTTGTCAGACCCTACGCTGGTGCATGGTCGCTGGGTCCTGGGTTTCCTTCTGGTGCACGACAATGCCCAGCCTCATGTGGCGAGAGTATCCAGGGGTTGCCTGGAGGATGAAGGATTGATTCCATTGACTGGCCCGTGCTCGACTGACCACCTAAATCCAATAGAACACTCTTGGTCATTATGTTTTGGGTCCATCCAATGCCACCAGGTTGCACCTCAGACTGTCCAGGAGCTGAGTGATTGCCTAGTCCAGATCTGGGGAGGAGATCCTCAGGACACCATCCGTCGTCTCATTGGGAGCATGCCCCTACATTGTCAGGCATGCATACAAGCACATGGAGGCCATACAAACTACTGATTACCATTATGAGTTGCTACAAAGACATTTTGGCAAAATGGACTAGCCTGCCACATAATTTTTTTGCTTTTATTTTGGTGATGTCTTTGAATTCAGCCCTCTGTTGGTGGATAATTTTCATTTCCATTAATGATGTGGCATCCTTTCATTCTTAACACATTACCCAGTCCATAAAGATATCCAGCGTGATTTCTTTTCCCATTGAGATCTCATGTGTTTTCAAAGTGTTCCTTTAATTTTTTTGAGCAGTGCATATTTACATAAAGAGCCACTTGCCAGTTAGAGACCTCAGTGAATCACTGTATAGGGAGGTTACCAGTTAGTCACCATAATATTTCACTCCATATACATACAATACAATTTTACATTACACTTCACAAATTACAGCAGCTTTGATATCTACATCAGTATATACCTACACACATAAAATGAAAAACAGAATGCACAAGTAAAAAAAAATACACACAACAAGAAAGAAAAAATAATAAATAAGAAAAACTAGTGTGCCTGACTCTGGCCCCGTCGCCCCCCTACAATATTACTTACACTGCTCAGTAAATTTAGTATTGGAAAATTCCAGCAGAAATTTTGAGAGTGATGAGTGGGCTGTTGCCGGGGATCTGTATTCAAAAAGCACACCTCAAATAGTCATTTTTAACATGTTTATTTAGACACAGGAGCAGCTAGCGCTTACGCACTAGCAATTACCATTAGCATGTTAGCATTAGCATGTTATCATTAGCAGGTTAGCATTACCATGTTAGGAAATAGCGCGCTAGCTGCTCTGCTGTCTCTGTCTGTCATTTTAGACAGACAAGTTCAAATTAAGTGCCAACAACTGCTAAAATGGCCACCGCTAGGCTTCTGCCTGCCGACCCCTCCCCCCTCTCCTCCTTCAGGCAGGGTTGAGGTTGCAAAGCAACCAGGACCAACTCTAATCAGCAGAGCAGTTACTGCACCTGTTAGAATGTCAGTTGGAAATGCTGACAGAGAGAGAGAAAATACTGAGACTATCCCTCGAAGAGGAGGGATCTCTGGCCAAACTGTATTTCCAATCATTGAACCAGTTTAACTTTGAGCATCGGGACTGAACCAAGGCGGACTACCCTCGGGTTATTTGGGATATTTTGGTGAAACACTTCTCTCAGGGCGTCTAACACTTCCTTCCAAGAAGTACTGAACTTTGGGCAAGACCAGAAAATATAAGCGTGGTTTCCACTTTGTGGCCCACAGTTTCTCCAACATTTGTCTTATGTGACCCACTTCACTGTTATTTGTGGTGTCAGGATATATCTCATAACTTTCCATCTAAACTCCCTCCAAGTATTTGCGTCATCTGATGTGCCTCTTTGCAAATCTCCGTCCAGGCATCTAATGAAATGTCCGTGTTCATTTCAACCTCCCATTTCTCCTTTATTTGTATAGTGTTGTTTGGGTTTATCAACAAAAAAGTTGAATATAACTTGGAGATCACTTTTTCAACCTCATTTCCAGCTTGTAATTTTAAAAAGAATCCTTCGACCACCCGGCTTTTTCTCTTTTTCCCTTTCCTGATATGTTGTAAGAAAATGCCTCAGTTGTAAATATCTAAAAAAGTCAGTCCCTGGAAGGGTAAACTCCTGTCTTAATTGTTTGAATGACTTAAGCTCTCCATTATGAATGAATTGATACACATAACACAGTCCATATTCAAACCACTTTTTTAAGCCCACATCTATATGTGCTTATGGAGCTCTTATGTACTATGGAGCTCTTTTAGATATGATG
>NW_020859687.1:0-953 GCF_000972845.2 Larimichthys crocea | reverse complement strand
CTATAAAACACTGTATGAATATGCCACAATCTCTTTAGATTACATTTTTCATAGTGGATTTAGACACCACAATCTCTTTAGATTACATTTTTCATAGTGGATTTAGACACAAATCTAAGAAAATGTGGTAACATTAGAATAAAAATGGGAGAAAAAAGCAACATTTTGACCCTAGATGTATTTTTGCATGATTAAAAAAGAACACATGTAAGCCTAGTATAGAACACTGATTCGGTTTTATTGCTTAAGGATGTAATGCATTTGCAGGTAAACATGGCATGAAATGAGCCAACAGCTGAGCAAGCAATGCGTCTATCAGTATCCATGGTGACGGCTGTTTCCTGCTTTATGGAGGAGTCCCATCCTCCCTCTTAATGTGGAGAACCCTTCACAGCTGCAAAGTGTGACTACATGCAGGAGTAACACTCATACTGAGAGCTGCTGGGTGGGGATGGTTTGGGAAGGTGTCTAACAACCAGGTGCCACTGCATGTTCCCACCCGACACATCACATACGACAGGCAAAGGTCATAATGTCCTTATGTGAAAACATGCTTGGACACAGTCATATGATGCGCTCACTGCAATGTTTCTGTAGATTTAGCTCATGCAGTGTTAAAAGCAGGTGGTTCTACAGTGGGTACAGGAAGGTTACCCCCATGAGGCTCCCAGCTATGCTACAATAGTGTCATGTGGAATGATAAGAATAACTCCTTGGCTGTGTTTTCTCAGACATCGAGATGATAAATCTACCTGGATAATTCTGATTTGCATCCTTTACATTAAAATCTGATGTGTGCTTCAGCTGACTTGTCTTGTCCCTACAGTACAAGCACTTTTATATTATTTTCTAGCTGGTGGATGTATTGGAGAGTGGCAAGGTGATGTAGTTAGTTATTACTGCTTTGCATGTTCTCTTTATACCTGCGTGGGATTCCTCTGGGGGGCTCCAGT
>NW_020859686.1:0-1901 GCF_000972845.2 Larimichthys crocea | reverse complement strand
GGAAAAGGGGTAACAGAAAGACAAGCAAAGAGAGACGAAGAGACCGGGGGGAAGAGACGGGCGGGGCGGGGGCAGGGCGGGCGCAGGGGCCGGCGGCGAGACAGAAAAAGACCAAACACCAGCAGGGGGAGGGGGGGAGGACGACGGCCAGTAGAAGCGGCAGTGTTGTGGTGGGGGAAGAATGCTTTTTCTCTGTTTTTTAGTCTTGCTGCTGCGATCCGAAGGCAAAACCTGTTTGCCAAAAAAGAACCATGGGGGGTTTTTGGTCAGTTTTCATTCAGAGTTTAATTCAGTCTTTTGCAGACATCAGCTGCGTCCTGTTGCTGTTCTGCGGATCGGGGCAAACCAGCCTCTGTTTCTGATGCTGGCATGCGCTCTTTAATCAAGTTGAAAAAAGTTGACGGACATACACACATCCTCTTCCACAAAGCTTGTTTAGTCTGGTGTAGGCGGGATTTGAAATTGGTGCCCTGGACATATTGCAGCTGCCGTGATCAATGTCTTCTTCAATATCTCAATCTGTCTTTCCCTTTCCCGGCACATGTTTCAATCCTGTCTGTTCATTTCATTCTCGAAGCAGGCTCGCAGTCGGAACCTCAGAATGGCGGGTTCGTGCAAGTCAATCTAATGCTCTGCTACCTTGCAGAAGATTCAAAAGGGCTTGTGGTTCTAGTCTGTATCAAAAAGCTCCCCTTTCCAATCAGGTAAGATGAAAACGCTCACATGCCCGGTTAGCGCGAGCGCTTTCCTTTCTATCTGAGCGATCGACGCTCTGTGTCCGTCATGCTGCGTGGTTAACGCGCTGGCCGCATTCTCCAGACTATTGTTTCGGAGAAAAAAAAAAAAAATTTTAAAAAAAAAAAAAGGATTAAAAGATAAAAAAAAAAACAAAAAAAATTTTAAAAAACGGTATTAAAGGATTACAAAAAAAGTACCAAAAAAAAAATTCCTAAAAAAATCAAAAGAAAAAAAAACAAAACTCCTCCGCAGCCAATATTAAGCATCAGCTGCAACTATTGTCCTCTGTCAGGCAGGCCTGTTCCATCACTGTGTGTTAACTCAAGTCCTTACGAATCTCCGTCAAATGCCTTTCTGTGCCCTAACCCCAGGACCCAGTCTGTGTCTGTCTTGAGCAGGTCTCGCAGGGCTGTGTGAGCTCTGCTATACGAGAGAACTTCCCCACGTAGTTGACCATGCCCACAAATCTTTTTACATCAGCGGCGTCTTTGGGCGTGGGCATGTCTGTGATCGCCTTAATCTTTCCCGGGTCTGCTTCAATGCCCCTTGCGCTGACAATGTGGCCCAGGAAGTTGACCTTGTCCACTGCAAACTGACACTTATTGAGTGTCTCAACATCTTCCCACTGTCGGACATCTTCCCACTAACAATTCCTTTTTTGGTTTTCCCCTTAGTAATAAGTATTATGTTTCTTGTCTAAATTGACACTTCCCTTAATCTGTCTCTCTTGTCCTTGAGCATTTTTTAATTACTTTTCCCTGCCAGCTTCAGCAAACACATGCTAGATAAGGGAAGTACATGAGATATGCAAAAGACAAAACACACACACACTCCCTCTAAGAGTTAAAACATTTGCAGCCCAGTACAATCCTAATTTTTATAACAGCAGTCTCTTGTAACAGTATCGCCCATAAGGGGTGATAAATGTGGTCAAAGGCATAGAGTATGAGTGTAAAGGTACCTGCCAGAATCCGGCCGTGCCCACACAATGGTACTGAAGCTTTGGTGAGTGGGCTGTGCTGTTCTTCTGAGTAGACAGTACCTGGGATGACTGTTGCGTCTGCCCCTGTATCCAGTTTGAAGGTAATGTCTTGACCATTCACTTTCAGAGTCTTTTTCCATTCCAGGAAGAGAGTGTCCTCAAGAACTGCACCTACTCTACC
>NW_020859685.1:0-573 GCF_000972845.2 Larimichthys crocea | reverse complement strand
AAATCTTATCAATTCCCATCCCTAGCCACCATAGGCTCTCCTACACACTTTAGGGGTGAGGTGAGTGGTATTCAGCGGGGGTTGCAATCTGCAAACTCACCACTAGATGCCACTAAATCCTGAAAGGAATTCCTTTAAAGGAACAGTTTGACATGTTGGAATATACTTTTTTTTTTTTGTTGAAATGTGACACAGACTCTGCATATATTAGTGCCGGAAACGCAGCATAAGTGCTCCACTCTGTAACACTTACACTAACAGCATCTCCTCTCTATCACGCTGCAGGGTGTGCAAGAGTTACTTGACACCTCACGCTTGTTGATGGCTCCTCAGGTAATAGTGCGCGTTGACCTTCCAGGACACAAACTGCTGCAGCCCCCCCCCCATATCCAAGTCTGTCTTTGTGCTCCACCTCCGTCTTATCCCCCCCACCCGCGTCCACATCAGTGGACAATTTTAGCCCTCTGTGCCGAGTCCTGCCATAGCAGAGCCTCTGGCAGGCTGCCAAAGCTGAAGACAGCAGGGAGAAGCAAGGGGTGGGTGGAGGAGGGTTGGAGGGACTGGGAGGGCGAC
>NW_020859684.1:0-525 GCF_000972845.2 Larimichthys crocea | reverse complement strand
AACATGAAAATATGAACAAAAGGAATTTTACAACTTTATGGATGTATGTTATCTCTGGACACAAATTAGCTTCAATTGTTAATTAAACATCAGATCTACAATAGTAACAGAGAGTCAGTGAACTGGCCTCAGAGTCTTCAGTCTGCAGTGTGGACTCAGACGCAGAAAATCACACAGCAGCTTCACTTCTGAATCCTGCAGCTTGTTGTCACTCAGGTCCAGCTCTGTCAGATGGGAGGGGTTGGACTTCAGAGCTGAGGCCAGAGGAGCACAGCTGATCTCTGACAAACTGCAGCTCATCAATCTGAATAAAGAATAAATGACGTAAGTTTAGAAGAAAATGTTCCTGCTTGAAATCATTCAATGTTTAATAATCTGTTCAGAGCTGAAGAAGGTTTAGAAAGTAGAAGTTTAGAAAATGGAAACTCCAAACACCTGAACCCAACAGGATGCAGCTTCACAACTGTCAAATACAAAAAGTGACAACGTGCTGCTACTTAAATAAAGACGGAGTGACTTCACCTC
>NW_020859683.1:0-1200 GCF_000972845.2 Larimichthys crocea | reverse complement strand
CCTGGCAACACATAACAAGAGCTATGTACATGCACAATGACAATAAATATTGTCACTGTACTTTTTTAATGTCTGTTAGGTAAGATCAAATTCGTAATGATTAGGAACACAGAACACAGGTTTAGTTTTAATATATTGAATTCGTATGTTTCAGGTCCCACAACATGAATACAGAATCTAAAGTATTCACAAACTACCTCTTATACATTGTAGAGTCAGAACTAATGTTGTTTATCACCTACTTTAGTGACATCCTCTTAATATTTAGAGAGAAATGATCATGTATTTGAGTAGTTCTGTCTTTACAACGAGTGACTATTGACCTTAAGGTCATGGGTTTGATTTGATTCCCATGTTGACAGAGACCCTGTAGCTATGATGGAGCCCAGAGAGATCCAACAATAATGGTGAAAATAAATGACCGACCATTGGAGGTAATGGCGGATTGCGGAGCTGCTTTCACCTGTATTCGGCCTGAAGATGCTATACATCTCCCCATGTCTGGTCAATTGATTCGGACAATCGAGTTTGAGGGAATAAAACAGCTGATTCCTCTCACAGAACCAATCGAGCTCTGCTATAAAGATTCAAAGACTACAATACCCATATTGGTATCAGAACATACACCTTTTGCATTGTTGGGTAGAGATGCTTTGTGTAGATTGAATTGTGTGATAAAATGTACACCAGACGGCTGTCTGGTGGAAGTACCAAGTGAGATAATTTACCAAGCAATGATGGCAGTGGAGACTGAAGCTTCTTCAGTATTTTGGATTGGAAACCTTAGTGCAGATCTTTTGGAGCCAGCTAAATTGTGGGAGAAGTTTATTGTGGCAAATATGCCTGATGCTAGAACACCAGAGTATCCATTGCATTGCACACTTAAGTACTTTAAAGATGATACCCAGTCAAAGTCACATGAATGGTTGAGTAATCAACCAAAACAAGTTCAACTTAACTCTTGCTGCATAATTTTGGGACCACAAGGATGCAGATAGACAGAGATGAGTATTTGGATAAAGAATTTGAGATTGAGAAGAGTGTGCCACATGTAACTCTGTTGGTTTCTGAGGGATATGAGCAGAGGCATATAGGAGACATGATGGTAGAAGCAGAAGGAGTTATTTTTGTCCCAATGAAAGAGAATCTTGCTGTTCCAAATACACCACACCCTTGATGGAGCACGTTGTCTCAGCAGAC
>NW_020859682.1:0-711 GCF_000972845.2 Larimichthys crocea | reverse complement strand
TGGATGACAGACATGTTTGGTCCCTGATGATTTCTATTTCTATGTTTTTAGCTATTATAGTTACGTGTGGTTGTTGCTGTATTCCCTGTATCCGTTCCCTCTCGTTAAGGCTGATAACAGCTGCTATAGAGAAAAAAGACATCCATGGGATGATGCCACTTGTTCAGTTGGAGGACCTACTAGTGGAGAGTGATAAAGACACCCTTAGGCGTTATTAAAAATGATAATAAGTCACCTAGTATTATTGACTCTGAAGAAAACTAGTCATGATAATTAGAGATTTGGAAAGTGTGATCTCCTTGAGGGAGATCAAAAGAGGGAATTGAGGAACTAGATGTACAGAACAAACACACTAGCTATTCAAGTAATTACACTGTTTAAAGAATGTATAATGAAACAAATGAATGTAACAGTGAGAAGTGTCCAGCACAGTAGGGACACACACTGTTGCTGACTCCTATTTCAGGTGGCTATTTCAGGTGGCTATTTCAGGTGGCTATTTCAGGAATGTCTCAAAAAGGTTTGCACAGATAATGCAAATGGGCTGCACCCTTAGAAGGAAAACACCCTATTTTGAGCAGCTAAAATATAACCATATAGGGCAGCTATGTATAGGACAGGAAGACAAGGAGTGACATCAGTGGACAGGTGTAGAACAGTATAAGAAGACTGAAGCAGGAAGGACTCAACAGATACTTTTTCTGTGGTAGG
>NW_020859681.1:0-511 GCF_000972845.2 Larimichthys crocea | reverse complement strand
CTGTGAGGCAATATGGTTGCTATAACTATGGTGATATGGTTTACATTATATATGTACAGTCAATAATAAAAAAATTGTTCTTCTGCTATAGCATAGACTTTTACTGTTGTTATCACCTTCCCGTTCACCAATGCGCATTTGTTTTGCAGCTACTTATAAAAGTAAAACATTGTTTTCAACAGCTGGTGTCGCAGGTGGAAACTAAACACTAGAAAAGTACAGCCGAGCTCGCAGTCAAAGAAGACGTGGGAACACACGAGCGTAACATTGGTAAATCTTTTGCGAAGCTCAACAAAAAGGAAAGAAAGCTTAAGCCACAGCACGTTGGCTACAGGATAATCTGGCCCAGGAGTGGTGTCTTGACCAGGCTTTTATAGCAGGAGTGATTGCTGGATGAGAGACAAGAGTGCCTTGTTACTAAGACCTGCGCAGCCCTCAGACAAAGGAGGGGGAAGCCAAACAGTAAAACAAGAATAACTATGACAGTTATATAGTATGTAGTTCTATATCG
>NW_020859680.1:0-727 GCF_000972845.2 Larimichthys crocea | reverse complement strand
AATCAGTAAACAAGACAAAGGGTATGTTTTTCTGTGGTACAACCTGATACAACGCTGATATCCTCATCAAAGGTGAAAGATTTTGAACTTTAAGAAACACGTTTTTAAAAAAAGGCGCATTAGAAACTGTCTCTCTTTGGACGCAGCCAAGATATTTATGCATGCTCTGATTCTTATTGTATTACATGTTGGGGGCAGGCTGGAGAAACAACCATAAGACCTCTTGAGTCCATATACAAACAAAAAGCCAATGCATTTCCATCACTGTACTGGAAAAATACAATTCACTGAGCTTTGAGAATTTTAGAATATTTTCAAATGTGTGCCTTGTTTATAACATGTTAAATGGTTTGGCCCGTCCTCCACTCTGTGACTTTGTGTGTACTCGCTCAGTCAGCTCTGTTAGATCCTCCAGAATATCCTCTGTACAGATTGGACCGTACCATTTGTCGCTATGCATTTGGGCGATCAGCCACAGCTCAGGTGAACGCCTGATAAACTTCTACCTGACGATACAAAGAGCTGCAGCTCCATCAGTACATTTAAAACCACATTAAACAGTCTCAGCTCTGTAGCCACTGACACTGTGAGCGTATGTTATGTGCTATGTAACTTTGTGTTGTGTATTATGTGTCCTGTGTGTTTTTTGCTTTGTGCTGTTTGTCATTGTGCTGTAATATGTTTTAATTGTGCCTGCAGATGAAGAGTAGCTGTAAGATAACTCTGG
>NW_020859679.1:0-1112 GCF_000972845.2 Larimichthys crocea | reverse complement strand
ATTCACATGTTCAGTATTATTTGATCGATTTATTTTTTAATATTATGCCATAATCTATGCTGAGCTTTACAGTTGCAGCAGTTGTCAAAACCATCTTGACTAAAGGTCCACTTACTGGAAATATGAAACATAAGAAAAGTTTTGTTTTCACAAGAGTCCAACTTCACAACATAAGCAACCTTACAACAACCTGGTCTAAAAGATCTCAATTATCTGATGTACTGTAACCTGCCTCACATTAACACATGAAACGCACACAAATGTCATTTACTTCCTGTTTTCTGCATCGTTTTTCACTTGCTGAATTTCAACTGCTGCTCTTTTAGTTATGTTATCTTATTCTGCCCTCTTTTTCGGGTTTCTCAACTGGTGAATTAGCGGCCCATACTGCTTGGCTTGTACTGGAAATTCAGTTACAATTTGCGATGCAACTTGCATTTAATAATTTAATTCAGAAGACTCCGCACAAACACAGTTTTTGATTTGACACAGTGTCCAGTGAATTATTTGGAGTTTGAACACAGTAGCAGGCATCTTGCTTTAAAGGCGTGTAGACTGTAATGTGTATAGAAATGATGGACACTTCCTTCATTGTGTCTAGCTCTGATAATCAATCAAGTCTCACAATCCTCAGTATTTATGTACCCTTAATGCATTCTGATTGACCTTCAGTCCACCGTACGCTTCCGTCTTCTCTGGCAGAACCTGGCCTGAGATGAGATGTATCACCGGAACGCTCTCCTCATTCTGCCTGCCTGCCTGCTCTTCCTCCTCTTCCTCCTTTCATCTGTTTTGTCAGTGCTCGTAGTTTTTGTTGCCATCTCTCACTCCGTTGTGAACCTGGGGTGTTGCCGGACCACAAGGAAATGACATGTTTGACAGGGAGCTGCCGTAGGGACGGACGGAGCAGCCCTCTTTAACACTCGACTGCCTGTCCAAGAGCACCAATACACACACACACACACACACACACACACACACACACACAATGACATGAAAGCCTAATGTTGCTGCGCTGTGTCAGTGTGTGTAAAAGATGCATTATAAGTTAGTATTATCTTAGTTCCGTCAGCGTCCCTTCACTTCATCTCCAAGGAGCACGTCACTGTTTC
>NW_020859678.1:0-1411 GCF_000972845.2 Larimichthys crocea | reverse complement strand
GTATGTATTGCACTGATGAAAGATGTGTAAATGAAAAACAGTAAAATATTCCATTAAAAATGTCTAGTACTTGCTAAAATGTATCAATAACTGACGCCAAAAGGGCTAGTAGACTTCAAATATACAATAGGTGAACCATTAATGTAAAATTAAATGCATAACCCCAATGGACTTGAGTCAATTCAGCATGAATATATATTGAGTTAGAGCTCTGATGCTCTCTGCATTTTGTTTGGGGAGTTTCCAAACCTTATGGTAACAGACCTCATATCAGAGCTGCTCACCGTGGCTGTGAACGTTTCTTGAGGACTAATATTTAATATAAATATGAACGTAATAATTCTACTATTATGGGATGAATTGATATAACATTACTATGTTTTATAATTTATTGTGACTGAATATTAATAAAAGCGTGTATCACAGAACAGTATACGTCTGATGTTAAAATTGAGGTTTTACACTTTGTTCAAAAATCTCAGGGTAACTCAGCAGTTTATCTTTCCAGAGGTAAGAAACAGTTTGATCCAAAATGATCTCCAACAGCATTACTGATGCAACTGATTACGAAAATCATACAGACACTCAAATAAATTTAAAATAATTTAGTTCAATACTTCAGTTAGTATCAGTGGATCACTTCTGGCTTGGGTCATATAGTGTATTGCATTAGGGGCAGTGGCGCAAAGTAATAATTCATTATATTAACATTAAAAAGGGGGGAAATGTTGTAATGGCACTGATATGTTTAGACATTACACATAGTATGCAACAAAAGATAAATCAGTTTCTACACTAAACTTGTTGGGCAACAAAACTAAATATATTACCTTCTGTGTCTCAAGGTGAAACGTGTCATGGTGCCCAGAAACAGCAGAGGAGTGTGCTGACTGCTAAAGAAAATCCACCTGAACATATTTGTGGTTTACACTCTGTACCATGATTCACTTATTTTCTCACAGCAGTATAACTCATGTATCACAGCTACATATGTACATATTTGTACAGATGACCCATTGAGATGTTTCATAAGGCAAAAGGACAAAACAAAAAAACTTCCACAAAACTTCTTGTAAAAATCCAGTATTGTATTAAACTGAACCAAGATCAGTCAGTTTCATAAAACTGGTTTGGTTGTATGTGTGCAGACAAAGTGTGGTTTATTTTATGACCTTGAAACACACAATGTTTGCAGCCACAAAACAGAGTAAAATACTGCAACAAACAAAGCAAAAGAAGTTGTGTTGTATAACAGCTTAGAATTCAGACTGTCAGAAGTAGAGATGGTGTCATATGCTTTGTAAGTAACAGAAAGATGCAGCTGACTAATGTGGTAAAAGAACTTGAATGTAATGAGAAAATAAGAGTAAATGCAAATTTTCTGCTTTCTTTGGAAAGTTCTCCTTTAGAT
>NW_020859677.1:0-629 GCF_000972845.2 Larimichthys crocea | reverse complement strand
ATGTAACTTTTTAAAACTTTTTCCTCGTCTCCAAACTGTCATATATAGAGCTTCTAGACGGAGCGACTCAGCTCCAGAGTGTTAGAACGCCTGTATCTAACTATCTATTAGATGGTGATGCAGGAAGCACTCTGAGCACTCCTCCAACAACGACTCATCTCCGTGCAAACCGTCTGCGATTAGGACGACGCAACCACCCAGGAAACGCAGGAAATTCTGCCGCCACTACAAGTGGCGCATCGGGTAAGTCGTAAAAACTTTCTAAAAGAAAATATATATATTCCGACGATGGAAAGGGTGACGTTTGGATTTCAATGATGTTTTATACAGAGCCCAGGCCTTCAGTTTCTCCTCCCGGGAGTCCTGTGTCAGAGCTTCCTATAACAAAAAAACCCTACGTCCGTCAACAAGGTAGGCAATGTTTTCTAAATATAGAATGATCTTTTTGTCTCGTCTCTTAATTGTCTTGTGAATTAAAAATATGTTTTTTTTTTGGTCCCCAGTTGTGGAACAAAGGAGCTGTGGGACCGAAACCCTGGAGTCAGCAGTACAGCCTGACGGTGGGGACACGACGCGGGAAGGCCGGCGCTGTGAGACTCGATCTACAGAGCCTGAAGCACGATCCTTGG
>NW_020859676.1:0-753 GCF_000972845.2 Larimichthys crocea | reverse complement strand
CAGGAAGAACAACAGACAAATCATTTACAGATGTTTTCCAGCTGTAAACTTTCTGCTTAACTTCACAGAGGCTACATCCACGTGTTATAGAGTGTGTCTGGGCATAGTCCAGCTATAATACACACAGAGCTGTTGTATGAACTTGGACAATTTAGGAACAGATTAAACATAATAACATCAAACCATTCACAAAGTATGTGTACCAAGTATGTGCAGGTTAATCCATCCATGGGGAGAGGAACAAGTCAATATGATGTTAATTATTAATGATGTGCAGCAGTACAGATTCACTGTTATCTCTGACGAGCTGTGCTGAAAGGTTTGTTGCTGAGCTCTGATAAATTCCAGCATTGGAGGCGTGTGTCTTTTGTATCAGGCTCTGACTGAAGTTTGAGCTACAAACAAACTGTTTTCATTGAAAAGGTCCCTTGTGTTATGGAATGAAGTCAGACAGATCAGTCCTGTAATATGGAAATACGAGACCGTTCAGTGGAAAGGTAACACTGAAGCAGTTATAGTTGATGGCAGTCTAAAATGTCAAAATGTAAAATTGAGATGTATTGAGATGAGCTGGACTCAACCAGGTGAGCTACCACTGACCCCTGAGCACACACTTGTATTTGGTCAATTATTATTATGTGTTAAATCTGTTCTAAAATTGTCGAAGTATATTTTAATAGTTTATTACAGCTGGATTATGCTAAAGCATAGACTCAAATATGAATGTAGTCTCTGCTACCTGTGAAGGCACCC
>NW_020859675.1:0-1015 GCF_000972845.2 Larimichthys crocea | reverse complement strand
TCCCACCACACCACAACCCACAAATGCAATTAGACAGTTACCCCAGAGCTAACCTTTATCATTTTCTGAAAATATGTGAAAAGACAGCACCACAATCAACAACGAAAATAGTCATTTTTTCCATAGGTATCAACAACCGGGACCAGGATGCGAAGCTCACCTCCGGCAAACAGTTACGAGCACTCTATAAACAAGCAACAGTCACATTCCCAAATGCAGACATATATTTTCCCATCATGAACTATTCACCCCACCTCACACCCACACAACAGAACAACCTCAAAATAATCAACAACACCATAGCCAGACACTTACCATTCCTGACAGAGATTCCACATGATACATTCACTACAGAGCATGACAATATCCACTGGAAAGCAGACACAGCCAAAAACATCTTTGAGAACTGGTGTCAGCAACTAAATTTATAATACACAATAAACCGATACAGGACTCACACACAACAGACACAGACCTGGGTTGGAGCTCTACATCCAACATCCTAAACCTCTCCAAACTATTCACACCAACCACAGCACAACAAACATTATTGGAAAAAGGACTCACTTTCATCCCGTACCCACCCAGTCTCGACCAGGAGGAACTTCACAGGGACCTACACCAATACCATAGACGTCTGAAACTAACGGAATACTTTCATAACAAACCCAGCCATAACCCCAAACCTTTCACACACCTGTCAAATTGGGAACCAACCACACAGCAATCCAGCTCTTCAATCCGGAACCACCTCCATAACAACAGAAAGGCCCTACGCACATATCGGCCTCCGACAGATAGACAAGACAATCTGTCGGAGGCCGAATGAAAGGGCCTTACATTACTAAAAAACAATCCAAATATCATAATAAAACCAGCGGACAAAGGCTCCAAAATCGTAATTATGGACAGGCAATAATATCTGATAGAGGCTAACCGGCAACTGTCCAACAATACACACTACCGACCCATAGAAACCAGCATTCAGATGCAAACACAGCATAAAATCCGTGAG